>NC_090823.1:94016965-94321653 GCF_000390325.3 Nicotiana tomentosiformis
ACACCACCTAACAGAAGATCTTTACTTCAACCTTAGTCCATAAACCTTAAAACCCAAATCCTCAACATCTGGAACTCATTATATGACTTGATTCTTGCATCTATGCACCGTATAACTCTGAACAAGCTGTATCAATCCATAACCATATCTCAAGACATAATCACATGATATACCACATAACTCAAATACTCATAGCAATAACTTCCGACCGCAATAGCTGCTCGATAACCAACCCGACACCGGTAACAAACCTTATATCTACTAAAACATTGTTCTGAACCTTCGTGCACTGCCAATGATGAAAGAAACATACAGAAACTCATAACCACCTATCAGATTAACAAGAGTCGTGGAGCTCTCTTGCCCGATAAGAATCGTAGCCAAAATCTAAGTCGACTTGTGACACGATTCTTGCAAACATACCTTAATCAAATCTAATGGCACTCGTTTCAGGCCCAATAACCTCACTCATCCAGTATAAGCTACTCGACCGACCTGTCACACAGATCCTACTTGGAGCCATATACCATGCAATCCGTGCATCAATGAACAATAACTCAAATATACCCAATGATGGAAAGAGAATGGAAATGAAGAAACTATCTCGCCAGCTCAATAGATACCACCACGCAGCGCAATGCTATCAATCCACCACACAAGGGGAAACATAACACATGAAATAAGCACAAAGGATCATATCCTAGCATAACGTCATTATGATGCATGACCCAATCTGACACCGGTCCACCTGATACGTCGAGCCATGATACTCACAATCAACAACCATAAGAATTTTAATAACAAACACACGAAGCGCGTGAACATAACCATGGAGATACGGATATCACTATATACCAGAAACAGGAAGACCATAACCAAGGTACAATTAACCATTCAACACCCCAAGAGCAATCTCGCTCGAATTTCGCTACAAAGCCTAAATAGTACCGCATCATGTGTGAAAATAGTCAAAAGTCTCACAATTCACTGTAGCATAGAAGAGTAGCACATGGAACACGTCAGAACACGAATAAGATCAACTCGAATCGATGATACCACCGATAACATCAGTTGTGCCGGGTAAACAAATCCGACCCGATGTAGAATATACATTCTTATTATACCTACTAGTAGCCTCCAAATAAATTTTGATCCTTCCGAAATAGGTAGATAGCCTCTGAAAAGCCCACAATAACATATCTATAGTACATATTATCAGTTTCCAACCTCTTAACATGCCTTCATCATTCACAACCATGGAATAATCTGCCTCGAGAACCCTCTTAGTTTTCAAATCCCTAGAATACTAGAATCTCCATATCCGATCCTAACTGCACTACTCAAATAACTGACACATTCCTCACATATGGTCAGCCCACAAGAAGTACTTCTATAATTCTTTTGTGCCACAAAGCAAAATCTGGACATCAACATTCGATCAACCAGGCTATACCGTAATACCAGTCAGGCATCCGCAAGTCAAACCACAGTGCGCCTTCTGATGTGCGCACCCTTCTCAGGTGGTATCAAATAATTCTAGCATTTTTCTAAACATCTAAAATCATCCATGTTGTCTAGAACTCGTGGCCCCATCCAGGCAAAAATCATAGCACACAACACGTTCCTTATGCCGGTAGCAGATATCTAGCTCAAGTTGTGGTCGACACTATCAAGAACACTTCGAGGCCAGTCCGCACATCACCAAGCCATCAAAACTGAACTTTCCCAACTCAACCAAGTCACGCAAGCCGTCAAACCTTAGAGTATTTCCACAGAATGCTAGTGAAGCATTACCATACTAAAAGACCAGTTACCTTTGTTGTTATGCTGACCCAACACCACCGAGCTGACCCATTTATTCTAATCCTCCTCGACTTGTCTTAAGGTCAACACTTTCCCTTATTGGTGCATAATGACACTAAATCAAAGCTCACTGCAGAAGACCCTAGCACGAACCACGTCTCCCAAAAACCCATAAACCGTTGTATTTCCTCTGGAGCAACCAATAATGCTGCAATCGAGATACCCACTGTGAAGAGACCTTCTGTGAATCTGAAGATGTTTCTCTAATATCTCTGATAATGGAATGTAGATTTAGCAATGATACAGATATACCGCAAGTTCCAGCACCATCCTATGAAAATCTCAGATCTTAGTCATGTACAATTCCGGGGAACCCCTCAACACTGCATATATACCTCAGATCCAAGACTTATATGACACTTGTCCATGCAATCTGATTGTCGATAGTAAACTCCCCCACTTGGCATGGAGTCATAGGGCATAACATCTGATGATCCACATTACCAACCTTCATAAGCTTGTACAACACCAATCAGATACACGAACCAGTTGTATCCCACACTTGAACAATTGAAGATCTACCTACACGTCCGCGTCCTTAGCTTGGATAATACCTTGATACAATGATCGATCATATATGGCCCTCTCTCGACCATCTGCAGTATTACGAACCGTCGGAGCATAGCTGATACTGAGCACGCAACATCATATACGAGTGAATGTAAATAGATATAAGATATATGCTTCAAGATGAATCAATGTCATACGATAAGGAATGAAAAGAGTGGTTCCTAATAGTTCTATAGCCTCTCGAAGATAAGTACAGACGTCTCTGTACCGATCCGCAATACTCAACTAAACTTGTTTATAACTCGTAGGACATATGAACCTAGAGCTCTGATACCGACTTGTCAAGACCCCAACTTTCCTCCGTAGGATGTCGTGATGGCACCTAGTCTCTAAGATTAGGTAAGTCTAACACATGCGGATTTAATAAAAGAATTAAACTATTTAATCATTAAATATTTTAAATGACATACATATTCGCAAGCGGCTAATAGTTATACATTTTCCAAAATCGGTAGTACAAAGTCATAAGCACTATTGAAACACACTAGAATTTTTAAACACAATACTGTGTTGGATTACAATCTAACATTAGTATAATGAAGTAAGATGGTGACTCCGAGGCCTGCGAACGTCAAGCAGGTATACCTTCAAGTCTCCCGCCGCGCAGACACAACTCTCAACAACACGATCAGAATATCTAGATCTGCACAAAAATATGTAGAAGCGTAGCATGAGTACAATGGTACCCAGTATCAAGCCTAACCTCGGTAGAGTAGTGACGAGGCCAGGTCAAGACAACTACTAGACATAGACACGAGTTCAAGATATACATAAGCTAACAATGGGAAGAATATCAATGTAAGACCAACGGCGAAAAGATTATTGATTTACAACCAACAATGAAGTAATAGAAACACAAATGGTAGCAAGTAGTAAACGAGTAATAAAGAAACAACATAATCAAAACACCGATGAGATGTAAATGAACTCAAATAAGGAAAAAAAGGATGACAACTCAAATAATCAAATCGCTCCCAACGCATGAACTTACAACAAAAATTACCCCGAGGCACCACACCTCATAAACCACAAGTCATGAACCACAATTTTGAAATCTTACACATATGGCACCTCATGCCCACAATAACAATCACCTTCGCATGGCAAATGCTACCATGTGCTTTGCAACCATGACAAATATCAATTTAAATGAACGAGAGATATATTTAGACATTATAAAACATAATAACAATCTTCAATAAAGTAAGGTGTCAAATGAAAATAATGAGTTTATTTTAGAAATCAAATAAAGTAAAATAATATACCATTTATACGAAATAGAGTATCAGATGGGTTTAGTTCAGAAATCAATAAAATTGAGTAGAAGTATCATTTTTAAACAAAACAAAACATAAGTTAAATTAACGAATTGAATATAGAATTTGTTAAGGAAAAGCATGATAACAATTTTAAGTAAGGTAAATATCTAACAGGGTTATGAGTATAATTTTGAGAACTCAATTATAGTGAAAGTGCAATAACCATTTAGAATAATAAGGCACCGAGTGAGATAACGAGTTCTATCTTAAGAGGCAAATAGAATAAAGTATGTTAATAATTCTTTTATTTAAACCATTATGTTACCAACGACTCAACAGAATATGATATAGTGACTCCACGTTGTTAAATTCACATTGACAATCAATTCACCAAGTTATAACGGAGGCACAGATTGGCATGTTAAAGCAACACAACAAATCACGTAGAATGCATGACTCACACAAGAAACCACAATCGTTCCAACACCAAGATAACAACGAATAATCAAAATAGCTACATGCACTTTAGCCCACCTTATGATGCTTCGTATTCACATTTTACAATTTCAATCACAATCTTTTCATATATCGCCGTGTGAGCCTTATATTTGAAATATGTTTTGAAAATAGTTTTTTCGAAATAGCTACACACACTTTAGCCCACCTTATGACGTCGCGTGGATTCACGTAGATCCCCTACAAGCAACACGCACATAAGCCCCACCTTATACTGCCGCATGCACATTAACCCCAAGCTTTATACCGCCGCATGCGCGCCAATATCATATTACATTAACAACTCGCACCACAAGTGCCCATATATCATAATTTACCAACAATCAACAATATTGATATTTTCACAATAATCGCCCACAGATCTACCATAAAGGGTACAAGAATATCAACAACAAAATGAATGTAAAATGATCAACAAGGAAGATGTTTCAATAATAATAATTTCGCCTCAACGTGATAATGGCTTTCACAACTTCAATACCAATAACTCAACAATGAGAGACAATGTATAACCATGATATTAAATAAAAATAACTCACAATGGAAGAGAAGACATATTGCAATGACTTCAAATAATGGAAATCAACAAGGGAAGGGATAACATGAACAATAACTCCAAATAATGATAATCAACAATGAGAGAGATAACACAAAAAATAATAATCAACAATGAGAGATAACACAAAAAATGACTTCAAATAATGATAATCAACAATGAGAGAGATAACATGTAACAATAATAGAGGCAACATGTTCAACTAAGGCATGAGAGTTATTTATCAATTAGGATGCAAAACAAGTGTTAACGAAATCATTTAAGTCATGTAAGGATAAACTAACACAAGTAAGAATAGATTGACTATGAGAATTTAGAATATGATATAGCATTTCAGTTAAAGCATGAAAATAGTGTAAGTAGCCTAAACCGGTCAAGTACCACGTACAACTCGTGTACCCACTCGTCACCTTGCGTACACGGCTTTCACATAGCACAAATGAATCAATCAATACCAATTCCTAAGGGGTAGTTTCTCCCACATAAAGTTAGGCAAGATACTTACCTCAACTAGGCCAATTCAACACTTAAAAATAGCTTTTCCCTTAAAATTCGTTCAAGAGAAACCAATTACAATAAATAAAGCTATAATTTTTATATATTTCCCCCCAAAAGTCAAAAAAAAGTCAACGTCGGGACCGCCTTGGATTCCGAATCCAAACTTATCCGAGCGAAGCCCGAATCAATACAAGCTCACACTAACGAAAAACGACTCAATCATAGTCCAATAGATCAACCAATTTGCCAAAACATCTCCTCTTGGGTGTTCATAACCCAAGAATCCGACCCACATTAGTTGGGTCTCATATCTGCCGAAATATTCCTCCAAAACTCGCCAAATTCGAGTATGTTGTTCTCCTAATATAGGAGAACAAGACCCCAAAAGGAATCGGGAAAAGCAATGCCTCTAATGCATTTTTAATTTTTAAAATTTAGGACATAACCCTAGATCTTGATTCAAAGAATTAAATGGGTTTTCAATTAATATCATGGATTAAAGCTTAAACCAAGGGAATGAATCAAAGAGAATACTTAGGTTATGGTTTAGACCTTACCCCATAGAAGAAACTTGAAGAACATCCTTGAATTCTCCCAATCTCAAACTTTCAAGATGAGAAAAATTCCAACAACATTAATAGCCAAAAACGCATAGTTGTTCTGCCTTATTTCTTGTGCTAAACTATTCCAATACTCACTTTTGATGCCTCCCATAGATTCCTCATGAAATTCCAGTCAAGTTAGGCTTTTGAATCTGTCACGACCCGAAATTCCCATCTTCGGGGCCGTAATGGCGCATAACATTACACTTGCTAGGCAAGCCAACATTAGAATATAATTATCCATTTTAACATAATTTTAAATTAATTAATAACAAAGAAAACAAAATGCGGAAATAAAGTGAATAATCCATAATAAACGCGATATCTAAATACCATCCCAGAATTGGAGTCACAAGTGCACGAGCTTCTAGAATAATACAAATAAAGGTCTGAATAAAGTTCAATTGTTTGAAATATAATACACAACTGAGATAAGATAGAAGGGGACTTCAGAACTGCGAACGTTGTGCAGTTATACCTCAAGTCTCCACTGGTAGCTGTATTCGGGCAAATCTACGGTACGCCACTGGGACCAACTCTGAAATCTGCATAAGAAATGCAGAGTGTAGTACCAGTACAACTAACCCCATGTACTGGTAAGTGCAGAGCCTAACCTCGATGAAGTAGTGACGAGGCTAAGACAGGTCACTTACATTAACCTGTACGCAATAATAATAATAACAACAATAAATGAAATAAATCAGGTAATTTATTTTAACAGTTGGAGTCAACTCGGCAGTCATAACCAATTATTATTTCAATCAAATTCCGTTGCGGCATGTAACCCGCCCCAACAATATAATTCCTCAATAAATTTCCGTTGCGGCGTGCAACCCGCTCCAATAATATAAACTTTAAATAAATCTGTTGCGGTGTGCAACCCGATTCCCCAATATAAACTTTAAATAACTCTGTTGCAGCGTGCAACCCGATCCCCCAATATATTTATTTTTATTTCTGTTGCGGCGTGCAACCCAATCCCCCCATATATATTAACAACTCTTAAATGTAATAAAAATACTTCAATAAATACCACGTTCAATGAGAAACTATTAAGCATAAAGGCATACAATAATTATAATTTAATTATGAAACAAACAATGACAAGTAGCAATTAATTGTGGAAATCAGGGAGAAAATAGGCAGTATAATATTTAATATGCTAAATGTCAAGTAGTAATTAAGACACATAAATCAAATAAGCATGTGACAATTATTTCAGGAATTCAAGAATTAATATTTGACAAGGGATAGGAGAGAAATAATTATTATAATAATTAATTTGTGTCTGAAAATAATTTAAGATATTTAAATAATTAAGCAAACAATTAAATTGACACAGTATAGGCACTCGTCACCTTGCCTATACATCGTTACACATGAAATTCACATAGAAAATAATTCAAGGGTTCTATTCCCTCAAGTCAAGGTTAACCATGATACTTACCTCGCTTTGCAACCAACTTCAAGAATCCAATAAACCTTTGCCTCGCGAATTCGTGTCTGAAATCCTCAAATCTAGTCATAAACAATTCAATATACTCAGTACAAATCGCAAAAATTAATTCCATATGAATTTTCAAATTTTTCGGATTAAAATTCGAAATTTATCTCAAAATCGACAGTGGAGCCCACGTCTCGAATTCCAAAAAAACTCACGAATCCGAACACCCGATATCAATAAAAGTCAATTTGTGGTCAAACTTTGAAATCTTTAAGCCTTTAGGCTTCTAATGTTCGCCAACTGGCGATAATTCAAGTTAGGGACCTCCAAATTAAATTTCGGGCATATGCCCAAGTCCCAAATCATGACTCGGACCTACCAGAATTGTCAAAACACTAATCCGTGTCTGTTTGCTCAAAATGTTGACCAAAGTCAACTCATTTGAGTTTTAAGGCTCTATTTCACATTTTAATCAATATTTCATATAAAAACTTTTCGGAAAATTATACGGACTCCGCACGCAGGTTGAGGAATGATGAATAGTGCTTTTCGAGGTCTTAGAATACAAAAATAATTATTAAATTTAAAGATAACCTTTTGGGTCATCACATTCTCCACCTCTAAAACAAACGTTCGTCCTTGAACGGAATTAGAAAAAGTACCTGAACTGGTGAAAAGGTGTAGATATTTACTCCGCATGTCCGACTCGGACTCCCAGATAGATACTTCTACCGGCTGATCTCTCCATTGTACCCAAACTAAAGGATAACTCTTAGACCTCAACTGTCGGACCTGCCGGGCTAGAATAGCTACTGGTTCCTCTTTATAAGTCAAATCTTTGTCCAATTGGACTGAGCTGAAATCTAGTACATGGGACGGACCACCATGATATTTTCGGAGCATAGACACATGGAACACCGGATGAACTGGTGATAAACTAGGTGGTAGTGCAAGCCCGTAAGCTACTTCACCCACCCTTTCAAGAATTTCGAAAGGTCCTATATACCTAGGGCTCAACTTGCCCTTCTTTCTGAACCTCATTACACCTTTCATAGGTGAAACCCGGAGCAATACTCTTTCTCCAACCATCAATGCAATATCACAAACATTAAGGTCAGCATAACTCTTTTGCTTAGACTGCGCTGTGCGAAGTCGATCCAGAATAACCTTGACCTTATCCAAGACATCCTATACCAAATCGGTACCCAACAACTGAGCCTCTCCCGGTTCAAACCAGCCAACTGGAGATCGGTATCACCTTTCGTATAATGCCTCATATGGAGTCATTTGAATGCTCGACTGGTATCTATTATTATAAGCAAACTCCGCAAGTGGTAAGAACTGATCCCAAGAACCTCCAAAGTCTATAACACAAGCACGAAGCATATCTTCCAATATCTGAATGGTGCGCTTTGACTGTGCGTCTGTCTATGGATGAAATGCTATGCTCAACTCAACCCCCGTGCCTAACTCACGTTGTACAGGCCTCCAGAAGTTTGAGGTAAACTGCGTACCTCGATCTGAAATAATAGACACGGGCACACCGTGAAGGTGGACAATCTCATGAATGTAAATTTCAGCTAACCGCTCTGAAGAATAGGTAACTGCCACTGGAATGAAATGTGCTGACTTGGTCAACCTGTCCACAATGACCCAAACTACGTCAAATTTTCTCTGAGTTCATTGGAGCCCAACAACAAAATCCATAGTGATATGCTCCTACATCAACTCAGGAATTTCTAACTTCTGAAGCAAACCACCAGGTCTCTAATGCTCGTACTTGACTTGCTATTAATTTAGACACCAAGCTACATATGTAACTACATCCTTCTTCATTCTCCTCATACTAATAATGTTGCCGCAAATCTTGATATATTTTGGCGGCATCTGGATGAATAGAATACCTGAAACTGTGGGCCTCTTCCATAATTAATTCACGAAACCCATCCACATTAGGCACAAACATATGACCTTGCATTCACAGAACTCCATCTTCCCCCACAACAACTTGTTTGGCATCACCGTGCCGCACCGTGTCCTTAAGGACAAGTAAATGAGGATCATCATATTGTCACTCTCTGATGCGCTCATATAAAGAAGACTGAGCGACTATGCAAGCTAGAACCCGACTGGGTTCTGAAACATCTAACCTCACGAACTGATTAGCCAAAGTCTGAACATCTGCAGCTAACGGCCTCTCACCAATTAGAATATACGCAAGACTGCCCATACTCACAATATTTCTACTCAAAGCATCGGCCACCACATTGGCCTTTCCGGGGTGATACAAAATAGTGATATCATAGTCCTTCAACAGCTCCAACCATCTTCTCTGCCTGAAATTGAGATGCTTTTGTTTGAACAGATATTGTAAGCTACGATGATCAGTAAAGACCTCACACGAGACACCGTAAAGGTGATGCCTCCAAATCTTCAGCGCATGAATAATGGCTGCCAATTCTAAGTAGTGAACATGATAATTATTCTCGTGAACTTTCAATTGCCGTGACGCGTATGCAATCACCCTTCTATCTTGCATTAATACTGCACCAAGCCCAATGTGAAATGCATCATAATATACCGTATAAGATCCTGAACCTGTGGGTAATACCAACACTGGTGCCGTAGTTAAAGCAGTCTTGAGCTTCTGAAAGCTCAACTCACACTTGTCTGACCATCTGAATGGGGCACCTTTCTAGGCCAGTCTGGTCAATGGGCTTGCTATAGATGAAACCCCTTCCACGAACCAATGATAATAACCTGCCAAACCCAGGAAACTCTGGATCTCTGTCTGAAGTATGTCTAGGCCAATTCTAAACAACCTCAATCTTCTTAGGATCCACCTTTATGCCTTCTGCCGATACAACATGCACCAAAAAAGCAACTGAGTTTAACCAAAACTCGCATTTTGAAAATTTAGCATATAACTGATTATTCTTAAAAGTCTGAAGCACACTGAAGATGTTTCTCATGCTCCTCTCGACTGCTGGAGTAAATCAAGATATCATCAATGAATACAACCACAAAAGAATCCAAATAGGGCTTGAACACTCGATTCATCAAATCCATAAATGTTGCTGGGATATTTGTCAACCCAAATGACATCACTAGGAATTCGTAATGCCCATACTGAGTTCGAAAAGCTATCTTAGGGACATCAGATGCCCTAATCTTCAACTGTTGGTAACCAGACCTCAAGTCGATCTTTGAAAACACCTTAGCACCCTAAAGCTGGTCGAATAAATCATCAATTATTGGCAGTGGATACTTGTTCTTGATAGTAGCCTTGTTCAACTGCCGATAATCTATACAGATTCGCATTGAACCATCTTTCTTCTTTACAAAAAATACTGGTGCACCCCAGGACGAGACACTGGGTCTAATAAATCCCAGGAAGTCAGGGCAGTGTTATAAGTCCTCTATTTCGGACCTTTGAGCCATTATTTCGTATTTTTAGTTGGGAACCTCGGGATTTAGCGATTTTGGAGAGGAATTTTACCACAAAACTTGGGGTAAACATTCTTGACTCACTTGTGATTATATTTCATGGATTAATCTTCATTTTCGGCGTTAGATTATTGATTTTTCAAGAGAAATCGGAGGATATTTCTATAATTTAATAAAATGAATTTTCGAGTTTTGGATACCGATTCAGAGTCGGATTTGAGTGAATATAGTATGGTTGAACTCGTAATTGAATGGTTTGTTAGATTTTATGAGTTTTATCGGATTCCGAGACGTGGGCCCCACTAAAATTTTTGAGTGCAATTTCGGATTTCGTGAAAAAATTATTATTTTCATATGAAATTAATTCATATAATTTGTGTTGACTGAATCGAATTAATTGTGACTAGATTCAAGCCATTCGGAAGTTGATACGCACAGAATGGAATTTCTGGAGCATTATTTAACTTGCTCGATATTGGACTCGGCTCTCTTCTAAACTTGGAGCTGATGGTATGAACCCTGATTATATGTGTTATGTGAATTGTCTGGAGGTGACTCACATGCTAGGTGACGGGCGTGTGGGCGTGCACCGTAGAATTGAGACTCAGTTGATTCCGTAGAGTTGTATAGTCTATTAACTTGTATTTTTTCATGTATTTTTATGTGTTAGAGAAACTGAGTCGTGACTCATGTTAGAGATCATGCTTAGGCAAATGTTGGTATTATTGTGGACCTACTGAGGTTATTTCTGCTGTCGAATTATATGTTTAAATTATAATTTCATACTCAGTCATGTTCATTCATTTCATATCATATCTCACTCTGTGTTGCTATATATTGACACATCATATCATCATTGTTGGGCTAGTTTCATGGCATTGTGGGTACGAGAGACCGAAGAGATTGATGATTGAGTGAGGCTGAGGGCCTGATTGTGAAGTTGTTGATACTATGGCACGTGAGTTGTTCGTACAACACGTGAGTTGTCCGTGCAGATCCAGATATTTTATACTATGGCATGTGAGTTGTTCGTGCAATACGTGAGTTATCCATGTAGATCCAGATATTGATACTATAGCACGTGAGTTGTCCGTGCAGCATGTGAGTTATCCGTACGGATCCAGATATTGATATTATAGCACATGGGTTGTTCGCGGATTATAGCGCTTGGGCTGAAGGAGCCCCCCGGTAGTCTGCACACACCCCCAGTGAGCGCATGTACCTATTGAGTATGAGTGCGAGTTTCGAGTAATTGGGAGGACTAAGTGGATTAATATTTTGAGAGTATGCATATGGTTGTTCACTATGTTGTACTGCATTGACATGCACACTTGACATACAAGCATAGAGACACATTTTCCCTCATGTTATACGGTATTATTTCATTCATGACTTCTCATACACATTGACATGCAGGCATAGAGATGTACTTTTCCTCATGCCATTTGATATTGAAACATTTACCTGTTGAAAAGTTTTGGAAGGAAAATCACAATTTTACAAACTTACTCATATTTTGGTATTTTCGGTAAAAGATTTGGGTTTTCACTATTATACTTGAAAAACATGTTTATTTTCTGGAACTTGATCTCGTCCAATTTTACACCTCAATTCAAGGTCATGAAACGGTCGAATGCAATGATACTACCCAACAAGAGTCGGGGTCGATTTACACATGGAGCTATATATGGGAGTTATGAGTATATGTTGTAGTATGTGAATTTGACTCTCTCAATTTACACTTCCACAAATTGGAGTTGTTTTCAAGTCTAATTTAAAACTAAGAGTGCAAGTTGAGAAATAAAACTAAGAAATTATTTTTGTTGTTTTTCAAGTTTTGTAAAAAACCTAAGGCTATGATCATCGCTTAGGTGTTTGCCTAATGAGATATAAACCTACATTTCTTTCAATTTAATCCCGAATCATCCGAAAACCAAAGCCGACAATTCACACAAAACATAATACACATTACGTTTTACAAAAATAACCCATAATTAGATCTCTATTTACCAAAATAACCCATAATATTATATATTTTAGGGTTATTTTGGTCAACCAACATTGTATTCATGTTTTTATATTAATATAGATAAATAGATATAGATAGATAGATTGATTTAAAGTTAACTAAAAAATTTAGTATTAGTTAAGTTTTTTCTTATTTGAACATTCATAGTATTTAGTTTTTATATCGGTTTAATAAATACATAGTATTCGTTTTCATAGTATTTGATATAGTTCAAATAAGAAAAAATTTAATAGTATTTGATATTAAATAATATTTTTCTTATTTGAACTATATCAAATACTATGAATACTAATACTATGTATTTATTAAACCGATATAAAAAGTATACAACATGCTTTTTTAAAATTAAAAAAAACATACAGAAGCGAAAGAATTTTGAGAAATCTATATAGTATAATCCAGTTCTAAAAATAATAACTGATAAAATACATATTTTTTTTGTATATTAATATATACTAATATACAATTAGCAGCAGAGGATGTACGACAAAATTGGGAAGCAAGCAAACACAATAGTAGTAACAAGGAAAGAGAGCCTACTAGTAGTTGAGAGAAAAATCAGTCATAGTTGATGGCTCTTAAGAAGTGTGAGATAGTCCATAACCTGAGGCACAGGGCCTGTAAACTGAATTCGGGCCAATCTTTCTTTTAAATAAATATTATATATACGCGGGAACATTCAACCAACAGCTGTGGATTCTCTGGCTTCTGACTTATATACATCACACTCATTACGCTGCTTTTTAGCAAAGAATACTCCGTTGTATTTTGACAACAGCTGTGGCCTGTGGCCTGTGGCCTGCTAACTTTCTGAATTCTGACCTCAACTACGCTGTTTATTCTTTCTATTCCGGTTGGCCTTGACTCTCTATTTTTAGAATTTAATTTGTCTCATGCATATGGGCGTTGAACTGAATTAATTGATATTGTTCGAAAAACTTGAAATAAAATCTTCTAAGTTTCTAAACTTCTTCAAAACTTGTTCAAACAACAAAGAGACATATACAAATTTCTTACGCGTAAATGAAGTAAACTTTCTTCCATTTTAATTTATTTGAAATAGTTTGACGACAGTGGCGGAACCGGGATTTTCATTAAAAAGAGTCAAAATAAACTCACCAAGAAATTAATGGGTGTCAATATTTAGTATGCATATATATTTTTAAAAACATTACCTAACTACACAGTGTAGTCGACACCCCTTGAATGCATGTGGCTCCGCCTCTATTTGACGGGTATAAACTTTAAGAAAAGATGATAACTTTTTAAAATTTGTGATTTTAAATATAACATAACATTTGTGTTTGAAACCATATTCGTGTCAGTATTTTGAAATAAATTAATAAGGAAATAATGCCTAACAAACCGAAACGAAGTGATTGAGCGAATATTAAGATACCACAAGAAAATTTAAAAAATGTATTGAATGGCAAAGTCTTAGTTTGGAACCATTTTCGTGGACAAGAGACATAAGAGACTGATCCATCTGTGCAAGATCACCAGCTATGTCCATGAAATTTGAGCAATCATTCACATCATTGTTCCAAAACATAAGTGAAAGAAGTTCTCGTTTTTTTTTTTTTTAGCTTTTGTAAATGTTTTCAAGCCAAACGTTATTCTTGGTAAGCTTTTCCTGAAAAACTATTCAAAGGTGCTTTTAATTTTTGCAAAAATTGAAAATTTTAATTACCTTTATTGGTATTTGTAGGGCTGTACATAGGTCGGGTTGGATTGAATTTTCTAAATTACCAAACAAAACCAATTGTGTCGAGTTTTTAAATTTATATATAAACCAAACCAAAGCAACAAAGTCAGGTTTTTAAATTTCGGTTTTTCTCGGGGTTTTCAAAAAAATTCTCGGTAAAATCTTCATAGTATAAAACATATAACTTGTGCTCCAAATATCTATTTCATCATAGTAGGATATAACTATATAAGGTGTTACCCAAGAAAATAACACAAAATAATGTGAGATGAGTCATGACATTATACTAAAATATTCAACATAAAGTTAATAAAATCGCATAAAATAAATATTGCTAATTAATAAGCCATAATAAAAATAAACATAATCTAAAAGTGCTAAGTCATGCTAAAATAAGCACGACTGATCATAAGTACTAAGTATTAATTACATGACTAAATAGTAAAAAAAAAGTACTTTATGCATTTTCACTTTCTAAACCAATGAAAAACTGAAAAAATAGATATCTAATACTATTGTTTCCTAATATTGAATTGAATTTTTTTTGTTAGCATTAGTTTTGATTTGGTTTATTTTGGGCTATATTTGAGTTACTAACATTTATAGGTTATATAACATATGAGACCATTTAAAAATTCTAAGGCATGCTTGAAATAATACGTTGAGGAGAAAACTATGAAAAAATTTAAAAAATATTTATAAATTACATTATAATAAATATCTTTATGCATAAAATATTTTTAAAACTTGTATACATATAATATTGGGTTGGGTTGGTTTCGGTTTGACTTTGTTTTAGTTAAAATCAAACCAGACCAATGATAGTCGAATTTTTTTTTCCGATTTGACTCAAATTATCGGATTTGTACGATTTATCGGTTTCCTTTGTACATCCTTAGGTATTTGGTTAAAAAAGCTCAGGAAAAACAAGAGAAAAATTTGGTTTGTTTCCGAAAACAAGGTGGAATTTTTTTTGGCCTATTCTGTTTTCTTCTTCAAGTTTTACTAGCTGTGTTTGTTTTATAGATAATACTTAACAATATGTAGAGCCGAATACACTTTAGAGTATATTATGTCCTTTAATTTAGTTCTCTACTGCGTACCCTACACCCTTCGACAATCACAGCTATTACTATTATTGTCAAGAACCATTTGACATTGATATTACGATCCGTCAAGATTTCTGCTAGATTCTTCGAATAACATTTACCAATTGTTATGTTCCAAACGTGAATTAGCTGCTCTAGAAAGAGACTCCTCATATGCCAAGTGTTCGAGTGTTAAATTGAACTTTCCAAGAAGTGTTAAATTTTGAACCATACGAGAAAATCCTCAGCCCAAACGTGGAATTTACTACACCACTTAACTACCCATTCTTAGATACAGGCCTACTTAGATATCCATAATATTTCAATCTTGTTGATTTGACATACAATCCCCACAAAATATAAAGTGAAAGACATAGGCACCCCACTAAAGGCAGACAAATATTCAAATAAATTTAGAGGAACTGGTATTAATTAACATGTGAAACACATGGACAGAAAGAGAGAGATGTGTTGATGTGTAAGTTATAATTAATGAAATTATGCGTTTGATCCATGTCTTTGTCTTAATCATGATCTTGATTCTTGTAACAGCAGAGACAACTTCAGTGCACTAGTTTTTGTGTATACAATTTCCTTTTCTATTGGGACCCTCTTTTTTTGGGCTTTACGAATAAGTTTAAGTCATGTATATTGAAATCACAAATTTTTTACTCTATATAGTAACATAAAAAACTAGAGTAATAATATGCTACTATGTAATCGGTTATATGACAATTCCAACTTAATGGTGTACATTTTTTGGCACTATCAAGTACAGAGCGTAAACTCTTTAAAAGTAGCTATCAGTGGTTAAAACCCAAACCTTTATCTAGTAGTACAAAACTACAAATAGCCATTAATATCAAGCAGATTTTTTGTGCGCAATTTTGTGGCTCCATCTGTTGAATTTTGACGAGAAGCAGGAAGAGGCCGGCAACGCGACGGGTTAACGATAAATTTTAGATATGAAAAGTCAAATAATGATACCATGAATACAATATTTTATTGTTAAATTAGTTAACGAATGTTCAAAGAACCTCTAAATCCAAATGGCGATTCTCTTTTATTAGTGGACAGTATAGCTGCCCAACGGGATGGGTCAGCCCATCCCGGTCTCGTTCCGAACCCGGCCCGATCCACTTACTCTTAAACGAGACTGGGCCCATAGTAAACGGGACATGAAATGGGACGGATAGCCTATTTTGTCCTGGTGGACTGGCCCGTTAATGTCCCGTCCCACCATCCCGTGTGATTTTTCATTTATTTTTTTTTAAAAAGAGCATCCCAAACTTTTAATTTAACCCCTAGGTTTATTAAATTATACTTTGACCCTATTTTTAACTATAATTATCCCTCTTCTTCTTTATTTCCCACAAAAATCAATCATTCTTTCTCAAATCTTTTACATTCTATCTATATTCTTCTCTCAAGTTTCTCACAATCAACTACGTTTCAAGTATTTGGGCAATTTTTTGGAGCAACTTTCAAGCTTCAAATTAATTCGTCAAGTATTTGAAATAATTATTTGGGCAATTTCTTCAACTTTTAGTATTTAATTACGGTGCACTCGTTCCATCTCCTAAACTTAATATTTAATTTTTACGTATTATTTTAGTGCTTAATTTTTGTGTTTACTTTACGTGTTCTATTTTCGTATTTCATTTGTGTGTTTAATTTTTGTGTTAACTTTTCTAATTTATTTTTGTATTTGAATTATGGCTCTTAAAAGTGTATTTGGCATACCCAACCCATTTAAAAAAAGTAGTAAAAAAAACTAGTAAAGGTGCTAGTTGTAGTAATTCTAATCCTAATCCTTTTCCTAGAATTAGAAAACATATAGATGAAATGACTCATGTTGATAAAATTTCATTTTCGCAACCCCCCGCATTTTATAATATTAATGTGGGAGAACAACTAGATCATGAAACTTTACAAAGACAATTTGGCAATGATATTTTTAATGAGGAAGAAGAATTAGATGAACCACCCACTAGTCCAGCAACACAAGCTCCAACTCAGAGTCAATCTCGGTTTGGAGCTTTACCCCCTGTACCTACTGTAAGGGGTAAGGCTAAGGGTGAACGTACGAAAACATCACTTGTATGGAATATTTTTGAACATGATAAAGTCAACGGAATTGCTATATGTGCAAAATGTAAGGCACGATTTGCACATGAAAAATCAGGTGGGACAGGAGGTTTAACCAGGCACTTAGTTAAGGAAAACAAACCTTTATGGATATAAGCTCAAATAAATGTCGGAAAAATACCGGATATTAGCAGTGGCACTGGCGCTCCTACTGGATCTGCTGGGGGTTCTAACTTTTTCCAACAACAGCTTCACCCTGCTTCTGGTAGTATACTACGTCCCTATAACAAAGATAGAGATCGTGAAAATTTAGCAAAAATGATCGTTGTTTGTGGCTTATCTTTTACTTTTCCTTCGCATCCCGATTTTGTGAATTATATACAAGAAACTTATAATCCTACTTTTCAAGGCTTTCCTAAGACCACAGTTAGAAATGATGTTCTTAAATTTCAAATTGAATATCTTCAGTATATTCGTTGTGTATTTTTTCATTTAGATTGTAAAGTTTCTATCACATCTGATATAGGTCGTAGTCTTAATAGTAATAATTATTTTACTGTTATATGTCATTAGGTTGATCATCACTTTGAACATGCAAAAACATATAATTGGTTATAAATTTGTTGATTCAAAACACACTGGAGTATATATTGCAACTATTGTTTTACAAATAGTTGATTTTTATGGGCTCATTGATAAAGATTTAACTATCAGGTTAGATAATGTTTCTGCTAACACCACTGCAACAACTAGCTTAAGAGTTAGACATTGTCCAATTAATCCAGCAATTTTTCATATTAGATGTACATGTCATATTTTTAACTTGGTTGGAAAAGACGGTATTAAATTATTTTCTGAGGCTTGTAGTAATTCGTGAGTTTGGACAACAATGTGCTAGTGCTGACCTTCCGTATAGAAAAATTTCAAAAGATGTTTGTACTAAGTGGAATTCTACTTATGAAATGCTTAAAGTTGTTTATGATAATCGGGTGCCTATGCGAAAGGTATTTAATATGCATAATGGTATCCTCGCTGATCAAATTATTGAATCCGATTAGGATGAGATCAAAGAGCTTATTAAATTTTTAGAAAATTTTGATTATGCTACAAAATAATTTTCTGGTATATATTATCTTACTGTTACACAAATATTATGGTATATTTGTGGAATTTCTGTTGTATTTGGTAAGTATAAAATAAATCCAACTTATGCACCGGCCGTTTATGAAATGATTGCAAAATTTAAAAAGTTTTTTTTTTCTATTCCCCAAGTTTATTTAATTTCTACTCTACTTAACTCATCTTTAAAATTAAGAGGTGCAAAGGACTTGTTCGTAAAATTTATGAGAATTTAGAAATTTAAGAAAATGAACAGCCATCTCTCAAAGACTGCCAAGCTAGCATATATTCTTATGCTAGATCAATGTTTGAAAGTTATAAAACTATGGCAACAGCAGGTGGTGAAAATGCTTCTACTAATTCTAAGTCTAGAGTATAAGTTCTATGGGAAGGTATGGAGGATATAACAGATCGTGATTCTTCTATTGATGATGAACTTGATTCTTATCTTAATCAAGGATTGGAATGTATTAAAGACAAAGATGGCAACGAACAACTTTTGGCATGGTGGAAGGAGTGTGGCAAGGTTTTTCCAACACTTTCAATAATGGCGTGAGATGTATTGGCTATTCAAGCATCATCAGTAGCATCAGAGAGTGTTTTTAGCGCGGCAAGATTTCATATCGGAGATCATAGACGTTCATTAGCGGAGTACAACCTAGAGATTTTCGTCTTATTTAGAGATCGGATTAATTCAGAAAGAAGAAATCTTGGTTTTGAATAATTAACCACTAGGAAAGAAGAAGAATACAACGGGATACTTTGTACTGGGAGCGATGACTGCATGGAACTCATGGAACATCAATCAACATTGCCAATTTCAGAACAATGTCTGAGAGAAATTATAGATAAGTTATAACGAAGCTATATAGGAGTTTACAAAATATTAGTATGATAATTTGTAATTATCTACTAAGAAGCCTGGTTCAAACAGAACCCTTCCTAGAAGGTGGCTGCGTAGATTAGGTGCTCTTCAAAAGACTTGTATTTGTATGTAAAATTTGAAAGTTCTATTAATAAAATAAAAGGCTTTAGCCTTAAATTTTTTTTATGAATTGTCTTACATTCTTACTTAGTTATTTTATAGCCTGAGATTATATTAAATAAATTATAAGTCTATTATAATTACTAAAATATTTCGTTATAAGTCTTTTGTTTTAATATTTTATAATTCTTTACTTAGTTTCTTTATAATTTATTAAGTTTTTAGTTTATTAAATAGGTCAAAAAACTAGTTGTTGTAAACTTTAAAAACTCAATCATTGTCAACTTTAAAAAAATAACTGTTGTTATCTATAAAAAAAATTAGTCGTTGCCAAATTTAATTCTTAAATATTTAAAAGATTTTTTTTTAAAAAAGGCCCACTTAGGGCCCACAAACCGTCACATCCTATTTGTTAGTGGGATGAGATGGACCTATCAGGTCGTCCCGTTTATGGCCCATCCTGCCACCGCCCCGATCAAATATCGTCCCGTCTCGCCACTGTTGTCAAATGTCGTTCCGTCCCATCCTATCATTTTGGACAGCTTTAGTGGACAGTAATAAAACAATTATATAATATTTTTTCCCAATTGAGTAAATTATAAATTCAGTAATTCTTACTTCGATCTAACTGACCGATTTATTTACGCAAGCAATACAATTCAGCTATGCAGGGAAACATAAAAATAAAACGAAGAAATTAACAAGATTAAAAAGGAAATGTAAAAAAGAAAAACGGAGGGAGAGTATGCTTTTGACTAATTTTGGCTTATAAGTAGTTTTGATATTTATCAAAGGCGTAACTAAAAACTACTGATAAATGAGTGAAATGAACATATTAAGTTTTCCTGTCCAGCGGATTGAAGGTTGGGAGAGAGAGGGGTTCAAGAACACTATCTTGTTGAATATTGAACGTTCCAATGTCCAGATAAGCACCAGACATTTCCACATATATATGTTTCAATACACATATATAATTATGGAGCTCATTAATTAGTCATTTCCATGTTGCTATTTAGTTAGCATTTCCCTTTAAAACATTATAGGCCATGCTGAACTACCATATCCAAATGCCTTTACATTCAATTGAAAAAGAAAAGATATTACATGGAACTAGTTTTACCTTCAAATTTTAACTCTTCTTGGTCCATATTAGTCGTCTTTTAAAAAATTTGTACTCCTTGCTTGATCACAATAATATTTGTCTTAGTAACACTTTCTCTCTCTTAAAACACTAGCATTTTGGTGCAAAATTTCATTTTCATTAAAGGTTCCTATCTTTTCTTCCTCTCTTTATTACGGCCAATTCCATCCAAAAAAGATGAAGATAAAAAGTTAAAGAGGAAGAGTTTATATGTCAATTTCTTTACTCATTTTGACGTAATAAGTGGGTCTCACTTACAGTGAGTAATAATACCTTAATTGCGAGAAGAAAAAAAAAAAGGAAACCCGATAAGATTCCTGGTGGCGGTTTTTATTTTCAAATTCTTATTGTTAAGGATTCGTGTGACAGTGTTAGGAGTACTTGTGATTTTCACGTTTCATAAATAAGGTAGCTTTCTATCAAAAGGAAAAAAGAAACAATCCAGATATAAGTAACTCAAGAAGGGAAAACGAAAACCCAAAAGTCACGGCCAAAAAACAACCAAAATTTACAAAGCTTTTGCTGAATTACAACTTACAAGAGATATTTACAGTTTTCAGACTCATTTTTTTCTTCTACTTGACCATCTTTTGTGGTTATGATACAAAACAAGGAAACAAACAAAAGAGGGGCATAACATGTGGTGAGAATCAAAACGACACATCAGAAGCTCTAGCTGGTGTTGCAGCGGCGTTACCGGATCTTGGCTGTCGTAGAAGCGCAATCAGTGTCTCCGCCTGTCCATTCACAATACGACCAAAACACAAGATACTCATCAGATACTGCTGCTTTATAAGTAGACTCCAATAATCAATCACCGACAAATTCAACTATTTTATATACTAGTCGATCCACCTTACTTTTTTCGGGGTCAAAGATAGATTGTAAATATAAAGTACAAAAAGATTGAAGAGAAACATATTTTAATTGTTCAAATAATTTACAAACAGCGTCATATTTACAATTGAAAAGGACAAAGACACCAATTTAATTGAACTTCAGCTCTTAGAATTGAAAAGGACAAAGAAGGGGGGCGACATATTGGAGGACGACTAGTGCATCCACCCAACAATAAATAGTTGTCAATATCCAAATCACATCACCAAATTCACCATAATACTTACCTAGTCTATGTATCTTTACACCTAAGCTCAGTGCTAACCCTACTTAATTAATTAGCCTAACTCATTAATTAATTACATACTTCATATTTCATGGCGGCGGTTATGACTTTTTGACTAGCTGTAACAGCTAAATTTCCTAAGGCAGATTTGAGCTTTTTTTTATCTTAAGTGCTGCTAATTGGGTTTTGAATTTAATTTTTGCCATATTTTGTGTATTCTTAACAAATCTTCCGAACCATATCTAAAAGCCTATACCCCCTATATGCAGCGATTTCATTACTTCTACAATAATTCTACATATATATTATAAAATAAGTTTACAACAACAATAATAACATTCCAGAATAATCACAGAAGTGAAGTATGTGAGTGTAGGATGTATCCAGGCTAGAGAGACAGGTTTCCAGTAAAACTCGGCTAAAGAAGGTGAAAGAAATAGCAATTATTACTGCTATTTTGTATGCTTTAAAATTCTATCTCCATTTTTTACCAATAATAGACGGCAAAAGAAAGAAGATATTTTTCATTTTTTACCTTTTGTTTGGCGCGACTTGTACCAGACTGGGACAAAGCAACCAATGGGGGAATTGCGCCTTCGCGGGCCACCATAGTACGGTAAGTCACGCTATCCTCACACAGCTGCAACAATATCGCCACCGCAATCTCCTTCTGTCGCTGTGTCCCCACCTCCACGATCTCCACCAACACCGGAATTCCTCCTTCCTCCACCACAGCCGCCCTCGCCTCCGTCAACGATATCAAAACGCCCACCACGAACGCCGATTTATCCACCATGTTTGAACTGAAATCCGCCATTGATTCCACTAACGGCTTCATTACTCCGGCTTGTACCGCTCTGACCTTGTTCTCCTTCACGGAGCATAAGGAGTACAGTGCAGTCGAGGCGTCCTTCTTCCCGCGGAAATTGCCGGCTTCTAGAAGGTTCACTAACGGCGGTATTGCACCCGACCGTCCGATTGCGATTTTAGTCTCTTCGATTTGCGATAATCGGAGCAGAGCGCAAGCTGAATTCTCTTTCGCGGTTGAATTTCCGATTTTCAAAGCTCGAACTAACGGTTTGATCGCTCCTGATGCTGCGATGAGCTCCTTATTTTCATCACAGAGAGATAAATTGAGAATCGCCGTAACACCGTACTCTTGAAGGTGAAGATCACTGGAGGAGATAAGCGAAACCAAAGGCTTAATCGCTCCGGCTCGAGCGATTTTGAGACGATTTTCCGATTTGTTCTTCGCTAAGAGTCTAAGCTCCATTGCCGCTTGCTTTTGCACGTCGGTTGAGTTCGACTCGAGATCAGAGACGAGTTGCTGGATTAATTCATCTGAGTTCTCCGACGCGCATGCTATTAATAGTCGCCGGCTTTGAGAAGACGCCGTCGGGAACTCGCCGGATCTATCGCTGTTGCAGTCACTGAAAGCTGAGGAAGATTGAGTAATATTGAGACCGCTGAATGTTCGTCCCAGGTAGGTGAAATTTGATTGATGAGCCTCCGTTTCCATTGCGGGAGATAGTCTCTTCACTTCATCAACTATTCGGTGCCGGAAATAATAATTCAATGTTTCCGGTGAGTTTACCGGAGTACAAATTTTGGGTAATAGTACAAAACGACAGCGTTTAGATGGAGTTGTTTTGGGCTGAGACTCTTTCGGCTTTGAGCAAACACGAATGAAAGGAAAATGGAACATATAAGGGAGTGGCAGAGAGAGAGAAAGAGAACACCTGGATTTAGGCCTAGGAGAAAGGCAGGGACACGTGCGTGATCCGTACAGAATCCAAGTAGGGACAGCACGTGCGAAGGGTCCCTTTTAACGCGTGCGTGGACGGTTCGTTATTTCGATACTGTTCAAGTCTTCCATTTTTTTTTACGCTATGCCACTTGCAGGCAAACTTGCCCTCGGCCTAATAGCTTCGAGCGTAACTTAACTCAATAGTTTATGGGATTCTGTAATTCACATCAAGTATCTTATTTCACTATATTTTTTATTAATGTGAGAGTCAAGATATGCCTCATGATAAATGATAAAAAATGCGAGTTTTTGAGTATGTTTGCATATTATTTTTTACGTGAGTTGCGGAAGATTATATATTTATAAACATATAATATGCTCATTACATGTTTATTGTGTGTAAGAATGAGCGCGAAATGACTTAGGAGATGAACAAAAAACAGCAAAGTATGGAGGTTGGCACTGGACCTGGCATGCAAAAGAACAAAGAAGAAGAAGAAAATAGCTGGGAGCATGCTAGAAGTCGCGCGTTGCACCAACTCTAGCACACGACTAAGCGTGTCCTTTTCGAATTAGGAGAGATCAAGGACACCTCACATCAACCCTAAATGATATAAATACATTATAAAACGTCCTTTTGAAGGGGGAGACACTACTTTAGGGTAAGACAACACCCAAGGAGGCAAGAATACGCGAGAAGCAAGAAGGAAGATTCAACTACGAGTTTTTCCATTCTTCTTCCTACTTTTCATTGTTGGTTATAACTTTTAGTATTGTAGTTTTACATACTATTATGAGTAGCTAATTTATTATGTAGAGTTTTGATGGAACCTCTTTGAGGATGAATTCTTGTTATGTTTTAATATAATTTAACCTTTGGAGTTATCGACTTGTTGTTGATACCCAATTTTGTCCTAATATTTTTTAAAATATATATATACTTTCAAAATAGCATTTTTTGCATCATTATTTAGTTTACAAGCCTATACAAGCATTTTCTATAATTTTTCATAATTTTTAGAGCTTTAAATTAACTTTCTTGTATTTAAATTATATGTAAATATCTAGTAATTATCCTTATAAATTATTTTGTAATGACTTAGTTACCTAAAATAATAATTTTGCACCTGTAATATATGTTTCAAATATTTTATTTTATTTCATATAATTACATTAGCATTTTTTAAGCTATTTATTTAATTTTGCAATAATGGCCTATATTCATATACAAATGCTCCTTATTTATACTATTTGTGTCAACAATAGCATTTTATATTTTTATAATGTTAAATAATCATTCTTAATAAATTTAGTGCATAAAAAATATTTCACTCATTTACTAATTATTTTTATAAATTATAATTTGCTAAATTACATGTGTTTAAAAGGCTGGCCCAATTTTTAAGTGATTTTTCGGACTAAATTAGCACAGTACCTTAGCCCAATAACCCCAGCCTAAATCAAACAATCTTTCTAACACAACCCGGTCGCGACCAGTCTAATTAACCCGCCCCAATCCATCTTTAAATCCTGACCGTTGATCTCTAAGATCAACGGCCCACAACTAATCTACCCTTTTATTTGCCTAACCCCCAAACCGTAATCCCCAATTCCTTCTCACCCGCCCCCCTGGAACCCTCCCCCTTCTCTGAAGAACCCTAAATCGCCGCCACTCCCTAAATCCCTCTCCTAATGAGATTCTCCTCTCATTTACTTGCCATATCTGTGCTTTTCCGCTACTGGTTGTTCCTCCATGGTATCACTTGGTACGTGCCTAAACATGGCAAGTATTATCTCTCCGATTTTGGCCATTCAATTTCAATCATTTGAATCTGGGCCATATCTCGTCTACATACATTCAATATTATATTGTGTGAGTCCGATTTCGTTTGGATTTCTGTTGATTTACACTTTCCCTAAAAAAAACTAGGGTTTACCGGATTTCTCTCTTAAATCGATTTCAAATTGATTTGCATGTTTTCTTTCCTTATTTGTTGTTTAATTTACTCTGTTTTCTTATATGTTTGTTCGATTTTTGACTGCTATATAAACCCTCTCATTTTCCCTTCTAGGGGGGGTGGACGAAAAAGAATTGATTCTTACTAAAATTTGGGGGATTTGCTACTCTCTTGCTTGGTATTTTGTATTGGCCGACTGAAATCCAAGGCCATTAGCATTTTGTTACCTGTTCTTGGTGCGAGCATTACCATGGGTTCATCGAAGCTCTTGGGAACTTTGACGCATCGAGGTTTCTGGGTTCTTGTGGATCTTTTGTTCTTTATTGTTGTCAGTAAACTGGTAAGCTACTTGACTCTTGCAATTTCATCTCTATATGCCTTTGATTTGCATGTGTCCTCGCCTCTGAAATTCCTGGCTTAATATGTTTTTCTAGATTACTTTTGTGCACGATTTTGTTAATTCTACTTTGTTCTAAGTCTTTTAACATCTAACTTCTTCCTAATGCTACTAGTTCTGAGTATGCCTAAGTCCAACTTGGATAATCTAATCCTCTTAAGTGTATGGGTGTCTAGATGTTCCCTAATACATGCTTACTTACTTTGTCCTTAATCTCTATAGTGAATGCTTCATACTCGTGTTAGAACTTCCTGTGGTAATTGTGACATGTTCACCTGCTCTTTTGTCACTCAACATGATCCCCCTACCCAATTAGTGATTGACTAAGATCTTGACAGTTATCTCAACTTGATCTCTCTACCATGTTTAAACTATTTTGCTTTATGACATAACTTAGATCTTCTCTAGTAGATTAGTCTATTATATCAATCCCAAAATACCTACATGTATTTTCTATCACACACTGTCTTGAATCTCTGCAATGTCTGTCTTGCATGTACAATGTGTTGCAATTTGTATTAAAACCATTTTCTATCGACTATGATCTTGCTTCAATGCTAATATGTTTCCAGTCTGTTTTTTGTTCATTTGATACCCCGTCTCTTCCAATGTTTATCACAATGTCTAAATACTTATTAGCATAACCCTAAGATGCATGCTTAGCTTAATCCGAACCTCTTAGGTCTCAATTGGTTTAATGTCATGAATGATAATCTATGTATATCTTGCAAACCTGTTTCTTCCCCAATTTCTTTCAATATGAGGCTATCTATGTGGTGTTTTGCTGTCCTGCTGAACCTACTGGCCTATTTGATTAATTACTCTATGTGCTCAATTTGGCTATGTCTACTTTCGGATATGAATGTATCTCCTAACTTCTGTCCATTTTCCTCACTGGCAACTTATGATATTCTGAACTCTTCATTCTTAGCCGGCTGAAATCTAAGCCACCTAGGTTCTATTATTGGCCTCCCTAGTGTGAGCACTGCTCGGGGTCCAATTGAGACCCTTGTGAACTCTGACACACTAGGGCTTCGTCCTTATTCACTCCTCAATCTCAAACTATTCCTATTCACTCTATTTCTCCCTGTTATGTGTTGTGTACTTGAATTGGTTGATTTAAATGGTGCAACACTAGGTGCCATGGTTGAGTAAACTAGTTCTGGACTCCTCTATGGATCCCTGAGTCATGTATTGAATATGTCTCTTTGTTGAAGGCTTGGGTATGCTGTGTAAGAGCTATTGAAGGCCCAGGCAATGTTGGGTATTTACTAGGCCTGTTGTGGGTTTCTTATCACTGTTATGTAACACTGTTACTTTTACTCATTATTGGGCTTGTAATAATCTTTGTATAAATAATTGAGGTTGTTAGTAAAAGGGAATGAGGTAGATTTTAATATTTACATGCGATGGGTAGATAGCATACCTTTAGGACTTAATAATGTGTTTGCTATATGTGTCGTTCACTCTCTATGTACACTATAGAAATCATGCCATTAGGATAAGTACACACTCACACTACTTGTCTACTAGAAAAGCATGAGCTCGAATGCTTCAATTATCCTTGTTGCTACATGTTATTAGAAAACATGCCCATAGAAAATAAATATCGTTGAACTTTCCTTCAATTTGCATTGTTGCAGCATATATACTAGAAATCATGCCTATAGGATTTGGATCACTTCATTTGCTACTGTATCGCACTGTTCACTAGAAAACATGCCTACATGACTAAGTATAACAATAAAATAAGTTCCAAGCGTCAACTGTTAGAGATCCTGCCTATAGGGTATAATTACTCGTTATATTAATGATGGACCTCTAAAAACTGTTTACTGCTTGCTTATGCCACTGTCATCAAGCATAAATTATTCTGGGCTCCTCCCAATGGTCTTCATTACTCCTTACTGTGTAAGTCACCTAGACATAACATGGTTAATAACTGAAAACCTGTAATCTCAATAATCAGCATGTATAATCTTATCTATGAGCAGTGCATGGCCTCTGAAACTGCTTGTGTGCTTTGATGCCTTGTCACATAGAAATCATGTCTATAGGGCTTAAGGTTCTTAATTTGGAATTGCCTAACATGAAAACTTGTCTTGCGTGCATTTGTTGCTTAAGTGTGGAGGCAAACTTGAGCCCTTAATTATCCATACTTGAAGTCCAATGTGTTTTTGTATGTCGTCTAGTTTTGACATTTTTGAGCAGCCTAAGTAAGGTCTAGAACCACCCATATAGAGGTCCAATAACTCCCGGGCCAGAGGTATGGGACAAGTAGTGCACGCATAGGGTACGACTAAGAATTTAATTAGAGCGCTTTTAGGTAAATAACTTTAACATAGTAATCGGGTAGCACGAGATGATAGTCTGTGCCCGCTGAATAATATGAGTAACTCCCTATGTTAAGGGAGTTGCGAAGTATTATTTATATTGCACGGGGTGATCCTTTAGGTTAAAATACTTAGGATCCCTCCCCCCCCGCCCCCCTCCTTTATATGTTGTTATTAGATCTAAATAGTTGTATCCCTATATTCGCACTAAGATCTGTATTAATTATGTTGTAATAAAGTGCTTTGACTTCTGAATTCCCTTTATTTATTTGATCACCTAGCTTATTCGTAATCCACATAATCTTAAGTTCGACCGGGACCCACAGTTGTGGACCTCGAGGAGTGCCTAACACCTTCTCTTTGAGGTAACTTGAGCCCTTACCCGATCTTTGGTGACGTTAACTAGTCAAACAGAGTTATCTGCATAATAGGTGCCCTAACACACCTTAAAAATCGTTAGGTGGCGACTCTTCTCCTTTATTACTCTATCTCCCATTCTAAAAGAAGATGTCACATGTCGAATCCCGCTTTCGCGAGAAAAAGGGGGCGCGACACTTGTTCAACTATGTACTTATTTCAGTTGATTGAATGGCCATCGATTGAATGTGCCTATTTATTATGTATTGCTTGAGAAATTACACATATTTAGGTGGTTGTTGAACAATGTCACTCCTAAGGTATATGAGAGATCAATACGACGGGTTTAAAAGTGGGATTAGAGATAACGAAACTTTTGACGTGATCATAGTGAGTGGTGAAAAAGTACGAGTTAGCGTAATTCGAGAGAATATGACTAGTAAATTATTGTAGTTGCCCGAGAAAGAATTACGATAAGTCGAGTGCTCATGATCAGTAGAGAATAATTAGGCGAAATTATAGAAGACATAGTAGAAAGGATTCCGACAATTGGAGAAATCATAACTCTTGACCTCCTTAATTTAGTCTCCAAACCTTAGTATCTTTAGTTGTTAATTTAATAGTTTAGTTTGTTAGTTAATTAGTTAGATATAAGAATCTTAATATTTATAACTTAGGAATTGTTCGAGCTTATCTTCTTAGTGATAGAACAGTTATCGCGAAATCTTAGTTCTTTGTGGGATTCGACTCCGGACTCTTAAACCGAATTATATTTGAAGCGACCGCTTATCCTTTTTAGAACTAGAATTGGGCATGATCACCTCCGATTGACTATTCAGTATTTGATAACTATATATTTGGTTTGGTCGCATTGGGTCTCATATGTTCATATATCAACATCTCTTATTGTATTTTTGATACAAAATCTTGAAGATGTAATTATCCTCGTATGGGAAATACTACAGTGATATTATAGAATAAAAATATTCAATTAACTTGAGTAGCGCATTGAAGTGAATTATTATGCAGGTATAGGAAGGAAGTTCATATCTTCATTAGTCTAAACATGGCTTCTTCACGGCTGTTTTTCCTTTTCAAATTTGTCGAGAAATACTTTTCTTGAGACGAGCGTCTATCGGAAATAATTTATCTACCTCCACAAGATAGGAGTAAGGTCTGCATATATACTATCATATTCAAACCCCATACAATAAAAATATATTGAATATATTATTGTTATTATATAGGAAAGAAGTTCATAGTGAGATGCTTTCTATGTCGATTTAGCTTATGGATAACACTATTGTTTGATAACTTTATGGTGCTGGAAATATGTGGAATCCTAGTATTTTTACTTAGTTACTAAGTACTTACTAGTTAGTGGACCCAATTTTTATACATTTGAGTCCACAAAACCTTGAGTCCACTGTGAGATAAAACAAAGCCTCACACAATTATTGTCAGTTGTGTGAGGCACAAAATAAAAAATTTCTACTAGTACATACCAGTGTTTTAAAAGGCATTTTCGGGATGAGCCCTGGGGCGAAGCGCACCAAAAACGCTCCGAGGTGATGGTGTGGGGCGAAAGTATCAAGAGGCGTACGCCCAGCAATTCGGGGCGTACGCCCTGGCGTTTGAGGCGTGTTGTTTTAGTGAGGCGTAAGCCCCAAAACTTTTTCAAATTAAAACAAAATTTATTGAATAAGTCTTTCATATAATACCCAAATTCTAAAAAGTCAACTTGGTAATTATTCAAAAGTTTTAAAAAGGAACTAAAATGCATTAATTTAAAAGTCAAGACTTTTTTATTGATTGAAGCCCTAATTCATGGTCTTTCTCAATTCTTTATTTTGCCCGCTAGTCTGCTAATATCTCCCAAAAGCAACGAATATTCAATTGTTTTACAAATACAAAGAGAACTTCATTCTCCTTCATAGCAGCAAGTTCAAAGTTCAAATTGCAGGTTAGTCATCCTTTTTGTTCCTGCATGTAGAAAACTTTATTCTTTTCGACTCAAGTTAGTCGTGCTTCTAAGTAGCGTATAATAGATTGTTTTGACTAGTTTTTTTGGATGGAGAGCGCGCGCGCTCTCTCTCTCTCTCTCTCTCTCTCTCTCTCTCTCTCTCTCTATATATATATATATATATATATATATATATATATATATATATATATATATTCTTCGATTTTTATACAATTTCACATGTTTATAAATATTTACTGTAATTATATTATTTTATAAAATATTAAAAATTAAATACCTATGGGGCTTACGCCCCGTGCCTCGGGGCTTATGCCTCGCTGAGGCATATGTAAAACGCCTCGCCTTACGCCCACGCCTTTTAAAACACTGGTACATACTCTGTCCGTTCATTTTTACTTGTCCACTATGAACTTTGCACACTCCTTAAGAAATAATAAATAAAGTGCATAATTTATCATGATACCCATATTAATTGATACATATTTTTAATGGATTTGAGAAAATAATTTGAAATGAGTAATTAATACTATGAGTATAACAGAAAAAAAAAATTATTTTCTCTTGATATATTAAAAATAACAAGTAAAAGTAAAAATCTATTTTTAGAATATTATATAAGTAAAAGTGCACGAAGTATCAATTTCTTTCCTAGTAGTTTCCGCTCAAATCTCCTATTGGACTTCGAAAAAGATGGTACATTAACCAAGAGATTAGTTGTACTTTATCCAAGCGTGTAACTCTTCTAGTATTCCATCTCTCAGTCAGTGTGTCAAATATTTTTTTTAAACAGGTTCATGCAGTATATTAATGATGTGCGTACGAACTATGAAGTGAGATATTACGTACTACTATAAAATTGTCCATTAATGTATATTACCAGGTTTCGAGAGATGCTTATTGTTTATGCTTTCGCATCGAATTGTGTTGCAAAGAACCTAGGAGTTTTATAACAAACGAAAATTATGGTACAAGTACTTACATCTTGTCCTTTTTAACTAATTGTACTGTAGTTTATTACTTTTTTGTATAATTGTGATATATGGCTAGCTTGTACATATTTCGACTAATTATAATGAGTTAATTTTATTACAATATGTATTGAGTAACTCTGTTCTTTAAAGCTCCGACGGATGACAAGTAATTACCTAGCATTTTAGCTTCCTCTAAATTTGAGGCTGAGACTAAGCCCCCGGTGCAGTCACACAGTTTGCCATTTGTGCTTTTCCAAATTAAACTAGTTAAACTTTAAATAATAATTTAGAATTTATTCTTGATCATTTTGAGACAAAAAATTGAAAAGCTACAACTTTTGTGAGTATTTTTTAAGAGTTTAAAATGTTACCTATTTAATTTAGTAAATATAACACAATAAATCAAATAGGTTAGCATTTATTTTAGTACTTTTTCCTGGTTAAATGGACATGATAACATTTCTTTTGGAGAAAGTAAAACTAATAAAAAAATTTGCACCTAACACATAAAATGTATAAATCTCCGATCACCGCCCACCCCCCCCCCCCCCCCCGGCGCAAATGCCTGTCCTTCGCTCCTTAATTTATCATCATATATTCTAGTGTAGTGACTGCCCTTTGATGAAAAAGCCCCTTGCCTATGCTAAACAGGCAAATATACAAATGTGAAGAGGATGCTAATGTGGAACTAGTAGTAGTTTTTATTATATCAAGAAAAGAAAAGAAATGCTAAGCTTACTAATGAGATCTGATTCCTCCACCTCAAATGTGAAACACAAGAAACTCACCAAGTCAACTAACACTCAGACTGGAGATTGAATCCAAATAATTTGATAAAAGTTCTTTTGTACATTTAACAATAGCTAAAAGCTCTACAACGAACACAATTGGAAGTAATAAATTGAACTGGTTGGTTTTGTTCGAGAAGCCCATGACTTCCCATGTCACATTTTCCATTAAAATATAAGACATTATTTCAGTCAACGAGCACTATGGGAGGAAGTTAGTGGTTCAAACCCAAAGTTATAGAACTAATTTTTGGTGTGGACCACGTCACGCATTACTACAAAATGACACGTGGTTATGATTTACATTTTTAAGCCTTCAGTAATTGATACGGAGTAACTTATTTAATCTTTAGATTAGACCATTATAAAAAAATATAAAAGACGAAAAAGGAAGTGGCCTAGTAGCTATTGTTTTATCGTAATGATACTAAACGAGTATAAATAATCTTTCTAAATTGGACCTACTAAGCTTTATCAAATCAAAGCTTCTGATTGCAACTAAGAAAGCTCACATTTTATTCTGTCACACATCATACGTGCAGCCAAGTATATATCAATTTTATTCTGTCACACATCATATGTGCAGCCAAGTATATTCTTGACATAGAACGAGTATATCCTTTATCATTAAAGAAAAATTCAATTAATATCTTCCGTTCTTGATACCAATACAGTTGACATATCGTATTAGTACTACGATATAGAAAAAATCTGGAGCCAACGGGTCTCTTCTTTTTTTATAAAGAATGTTTAAAGAATACTTGCTTGATAACATCTTCCTATAAAAATTACTATGAGAAAGCATAGTCCTTTTATCTCTTAACTTGTTCAGCAGAAGATGAAAAAGAATCTCGTAAAATTTCTGAATAACAGAAAGACTTATCTTTCATTGGACTTTGGAGAACCATTCCCCACGATTCGACACAAACAGAGTGTTTCTTCTGTTTTGGATACAATTACTACATTCAACTAGAAACACACAAAAATGTTGTAGAGCATTATCATGTTCTGACTTATTACATCTTTCTTCAAGTAAAGGTACAGTGGGAAGATGTTAATACAGAATGTTTTAGAAAAGGGAAGAAAACTAAAACTATAAACTTGACATGGAACCTCCAAGCTTTTGTGAGGTATTCAGTCACTCCAATTATCTTGATCCATCGCAAAAGCTTGCCCGTCCCTTCCCTCCTGCATAACAGCGCAGATAGTGTAAGCTCTTACACAACCTATGTACATATAACCTCAACACAAACATACTTGGGGTGTCTAGCAAATGAAAAAAGAAGTTTTATGGTCTAAGAAGAGGCATACCAATTCTTCAGTTGCGACTTTGCTTGAAGACCAAACGAGAATTTTCCGATCATTACCACCTGTGTATAGTTCCTGAACATAACCAAATTCAATTTAATGGCCAACTTTGACGTAACAGTATCAAGAATGACCAAAAGCAGTTTATCAGTCAGGAAAAAAAGAAGTGAAAGCTAGGGTAGTTGGAATTAAACAAAACACTCGAACTCCATTGCCATCTACATTGAGATAAAAACAAAAGGAAATGACCAACCATAAGACTTAATGCCTTCCCACAATATAGCATTTTTATCAAGCTTTTACTTTGATGGGAAACATTTGAATGAGGTCGATAATTCCTTGTTATGAGATCTTTGGTGTTTCATGTACTTTCTGTTTCCGGTGTACAAAAAACCTGTGTATACATGACTAGGGTAACTGATTTTTTTTCTGTTTGATAACCATGACTAGGGTAACTTATCTAGCCGTGGGGCGAATCGCCCACTTGATTAATGTTTTCCAGATCCATATGCAATGAATATAGTATTTTGGTCAATTACAATAAGTTATTACTCAAATACTTAAGGTTCAGAACCTCACAGCTTATGCAGAATTCATTGCCTTACCAGAAACATGAACCTTAGAGGGAGAGGAACAAAAATGATTGTACCTGGTCCAGTGCACTGTACAGACAACAGTTCACATTTTCATAGTGTCCACGTAAATCCATCATCGTCTTGCCCGACCACAAATCAAATGCCTACAAGATGTCCTTGTTAAGTTGCTAAATAAAAACAGTTCCAATAATGATATCAAACGGGGAGGTTGGGGGATTGTGAAACATTGTGTACCTTAGTTGTTGACATGCATGGCGCAAATACAAGTTTTGAATCATGAGAGATGGCTAATTGTATAGCTTTGGTGGCCTGTAGTCGTGATGTTTCAAAGTTCACAAGTGTATTGCAACCAGATTCGATATCCCATAACCTTAACCTAGAATCAGAACCTGAAATCCAAAGGAAGAGATGATTAAGCTTATGTAATTCTTCAGCATGTAGCTAAAAGCACGAATCTACGGCTGAGATACCTTAATCATATTGGAAACAGTAACTGTACCCAACATCATGTCCAATACTTCTAAATGACACCCCAACAGCAAATGGCAGCATGCTTTCTTTTGAGTGGGTTAGCTAATGATGGCTAAGGGAAGCCAACCACTAGACAATAGTAGCCTGAAAATGGCTTATTGGAACTAATTGCATTTTACACAAGTAAATAACTAAATGAACTTCAAAAAGGCTGAATGACCTGTTTTGGTGTCTACACAAACAAGTGATCCCTTTACAGTTCAGCTACTCTCACTGAATAAGTCCATCCTCACACTAGCAATGTCGTTATACGAAGGGTGTTCATCGGTCGGTACGGTACGGTATTTAGATATTTCAGTTCGGTATTTTTGGTATTCAGTTTCTTAAAATGTTATACCAATACCATACCTAATTAAATTTGGTATGGGTCGGATTTTCTCCTTTCGGGTTTCGGTTTATTCGGTCAGGTAACTATGGTTTGTTCGGCTCAAATATTAACTAGTACATAAAGCCACAGACTATAATATTCTTAAGTAAGGCACTCACAAGTATGAAAATAAAAATATTATAATATAGTGGGGGAAAAAAGATGGAAACCAAAAATGCTAAACCTCCACTCTTCGTGCATCTTTTTCGTCCTAAAAATGACGTTAAATAATCTAGTGAGCCACTCCAAGCCCGCCCTGCCCACACTCTTCCAAAACTCCACAGGGATTTCATCTGGCCCGGTCACTCTGCCACTGCTCATCTTACGCATAACCCCCACAACCTCAACTCTAATCCGCCTGCAATACCCTAAGTCACAACGACTCTCAGAGGATCCCAAATCACCCAGAACAATGTCTCTGTCCCCCTCCTCGTTCAAGAGACTATGGAAGTAAGTCTCCCATCTCCGATGGATATGCGCCTCATCCAACAAAACTCTACCTTCCTCGTCCTTGATACACTTCACTTGGTCCAAGTCACGGGCTTTTCTCTCTCTCACCTTGGCTAGCCTAAACCACCTCTTATCCCCGCCTTTACCCTCAAGTTCTTCATATAAACGGCTAAATGCTGCAGTCTTAGTCGTCGTAACTGCTAACTTCGCCTCCTTCCTAGCCAACTTATACCGCTCCCTATTCGACCTCTTCGACTCCTCGTCAATGCTTTCCACTAGCTTCAGATACCACTCCAAACTAGATTAAGAATAATAAATAATTCTGCCTCCTGCAACATAAATGTCTTACAATTGAAATTACCTTTTTGAAATATTTATCCAAGAGTGTTTCAAATGACATCTTACGTGCAGTGTTTTAGAAAGAGTGCCCCAAAAATTCACAATTTTGCTAGAGAGATGCTAGAGAAGCATATCAAAATGAAATTAAAAAGCACCATAACATGCTGTATAAATTCCAGAAGCCGCACTTCAGAGGTGACCAACTATACAAAGACTTGAGTTATATGGGCCAGAGCGCACTTTGTCATACATATATCTAAGAAAAAAATGACACAAGACCTTCTCAGCCTCTTTAAGTGGAGTACACTAATCACAATGCATACACAAACTTCAAATAGTAGCAATATAAAGCTGGAGGAGGAAATTAGGTTCTTTTAAAAAAATTGCAATGTCAACCTGCACTAAGAAGATACATTCCATCATTGGTGACTTTTAGTCCGTTGACAGCACCATAATGAGCAGTAGCTCTATCCTGACTAGACAGCATCCCTGGATGTAGTCTCTGCTTTCCAGCCCCCCTCACTTGTCTAGCAATTGCAGATTGTTTGATACACATACCATTCCCCATTTTCTTATGAGATGGCCGGCCTTTTGCAGATGAACTTGGGCCTGCTGAAGATGATTTTAGCGTGGAACTCTGAGCAGGAAGATAAAATATATTATGGGTACGAAAACTAAGAAACCTTGAACTCTAACCAAAGCAGCAATTCCATCCTGATTAAGCTTTTCAGTAGATCAACTCCCATAAATTAGACATAGGGAAGGTTCATTGACGCAAAAGAAGATGGGATCAAAAGCAAAGACTCACTTGTAAACCAAGAGGATAACAGTGTAGTTTTTGTGCTATCAGAAGGAAAAGGCAAATAAGTTGCATTAAAAAGTAAGCCCACTTATAATCTACTCATTTTTCTTCTCCAATGAGTTACGATACGATGATAGAGAGAAGCACCTCTATCTATTCTCAGAAATCTGTTAATTCAAGAAAGGAATTCCCTTAAAGCAACACATTTGCAGGATTCACAGGTAAGTCTAGATAAACAGTCATGCATTATAGTCTGACAACTGTTGTACACTGTAAATGAATTAGATAGGTCGAATACATAGACAGCCCCTTGAACTTGTCCGAGTATTCCATATAGCCACCTAAACTAAGCCTATGACCATCTGAACACTTGACCTACGCATAAATTGTGTATATTGAACACATTTCACAACTCTAAACCAGTGCAGTGCGTGAATGTCACTTGCTGTGAGGGGAAAGATGAAACCAATGAGAAAAATACAGGCCAGCAAGGAAAAAAAGTCTAAAAAATTTAGAAGAAAAGGAAAAAGGGGAGTTGACCGGAAAAGATTTCACACAAAACTCCACCTTTCCGACAAGCCTATTTTTCCCAGCAAGGGTAACAAGGAGAAAAAGATTAAGATTTGGCTCTGAAAAATAATTATGCCGAAGAAGATGAAGAAAATATCAGATATGTGGAGTATTAAGATACACTAAATGGACTAAGAAGTTGAAAGTTTCACCCGCCGGGTTTTAATATTTTCCGGCGAAATATGTTTGGTTTCAGATCTGTGTGGTTATTAATCTGTTTATAAGGCTTTTTTGGAAAGTTTTGGGGAGTAAAAGGAGAGAGAATAGTGTAAGAGGAAGGAGGAGGGAGTCAGTTCGTCACTCCTGGTGGGGAAATATGGTGGGTCGCCGTCGACAATGGGGGAAGTCCGTTCTTCCTTAGAAGCTACTGGGTGGGGCTGATATGTTTATAGGACTTCTCTGGAGAAGACGAACATTCGTTCATATCTGCTGGATTCTTATCAAGATGAAGCAGACTGGAAAAAGATAGCGAAAATGGAACTTTCTGGCCAAACTTCGAAACTTATTTTTTTCCTTCATAACTACGTGCTCACGTTTGAGTGACAGACATGCGACGTTCCATGTCATCAAGGTGTGTTAATTGACACAGATTGAGTATAGATTAAATGTTCAGATGATCATAGGCTTAGTTGAGGTGGCTATATGAAAATTCGGACAAGTTCAGGGGGCTATCTATGTATTTGACCAACTAGATAACTGCTCTCTCCGTCCAACTTATGTGGCAGTATTTGACTATATTGGGCACGGAGTTTAAGAGAAAAAAAAGACTTTTGAAGCTTGTTGTCTAAAACAAGTCATAGACAATGTGAAGTTTAAAGTTAAATTGTTTCTAAATAAGTATGGCATTCTTTTTGGGACATATTAAAAAGTAAAGTATGTCACATAAATTGGGAAAGAGGGAGTAGATTTTAGTGCATCAATACAAAAGAGAGGAACATAAACAACTTGTTATCACAATGAAACGGGAAACAGTTATTCCTCTTAAGTTTCGAGAGAATTAAAAGAACAATATCTAGCCATTAGGGTTCCCAATATGATAATTCTGAAATAATACATAATGAAAGAAGGGAACCTTGTTTGTAACAGAACGTGTAAGTAGAGTTGGGCGTCTTCCAAGCTGAGAATGGGACTGATCTAAAACACGAAAGCATCCTGTACGCCTGATGTCCCAAAAGCGAATGGCACCATCGCATCCCCCTGTTACCAAAACCCACTCACTAGAAGCAGACCATTCAACTGACATTACTCCATCTGCCATAACCCAAGAAAAAATTGCAACTAAGGGCTTCAAAAATAGTTCTAGATCTCATAAAACAGTTATCAAATCAAAGGGAATGCTTAAGCATGACGTAAAGAAAATATGAATGAGTGAGCTTAATCCATTGATTTGGAGGGGTTAAAAATGGGCAAGAAATGTGCCTTAGCGTCTCTAGAGTGATATATTAAAATATTGAGGAAATCCATGGATTATTAAAATTGCGGATAGGGAGGAGAATTTAGAAATTAAGTATAAGAAAACTAGTCATTGCATTTGAATTGGAAACTTAGCACAATGCAGCAGCCTTCAACAAAACTAACATCGATTACACATCTCACTTGTACTGTTGTGAGAATCATTCATCTACCTGTCATATAATAGTGGTGACCCTCAGAGAAGCTAAGCAGACAGTATACAGGGACCTGGGTTTGTGTATCAACCATTTGCCTGGGATTTGCATAGTTGCGACAAAGTACTAGTTGGTTACACTACCATATTCAAGCATGTATTATTTACAAATATATCTCAAATAAAATAGAATCAACATTGTCATCGTTTTCCTAAAGGCACTCATAAAAAAACATACCGCAACAGAATGCTAAGCATAATTGTCTGGCATTCTGTCCTGTGTTGGAGACTAACATTGCACTTGCATTGATACTTGCACAAATCGCAGAGGATGAAGGATGATTAGCTTTTGAATAAAAGATAATGTTGATTGTTCTTCTTGTTATTGCATCTACACTCTAGCTCACAATTGCTTTATCATTTCCAGACATAGTAAAGAGGCCCCATTTATCATTAAAAAAAATAATTAGAATTATTACAGAAAAAACTTCAAATTCTATTCTTTAGTAGTAATTTAGAGTAAAAGCTGGTTTAAACATAATAAAAGAAAACCATATCACCCTAGCCTGTGTTGCGAGGTGGGAATGGAGTATGGCACAGAACTTCTATGTGGATGCAATAGGCCAGGAACTGTTAAATTGCTAAAGTGTTACCTTTACCCCACAGAATGGCATGTGACTCTTGCCTAAGTGCTGATAATGGGGACAGACAATGATTGGTCTTGTGATGACCCAAAATGTCATTTTTAATTTAAACATTCATTTATGTGTTCTAATACCTCGAAAAGCACTATTTATCATTCCTCGACTTGCGTGTGCAGTCCGTATAATTTTCCGAAAAGTTTTTATATGAAAAATGGATTAAAATGTGAAATAGAGCTTTAAAACTCAAATGAGTTGACTTCGGTCAACATTTTGAGCAAACGGACCCGGATCAGTGTTTTGATAGTTCCGGTAGGTCCGTATCGTGATTTGGGACTTGGGCGTATGCCTGAAATTTAATTTGGAGGTCCCAAGCTTGAATTATCGCCAGTTGACGAAAACTAGAAGCTTAAAGGCTTAAAGATTTCAAAGTTTGACCACAAATTAACTTTTATTGATATCAGGGTCGGAATCCAGTTCTGAAAATTTTCATAGATCCGTTATGTCATTTATGACTTGTGTGCAAAATTTGAGGTCAATCGGACTTGATTTAATAGGTTTTAGCATCGAATGTAGAAGTTGAAAAGTCGTAAGTTCCTTAAGCTTGAATTGTGGTATGATTCGTGGTTTTAGCGTCGTTTGAAGTGATTTGAGGTTTCGACTAAGTTCGTATGATGTTTTAGGACTTGTTAGTGTATTTAGTTGAGGTCCCGGGGGCCTCAGATGAGTTTCGGATGGTTAACGGGTTGAATTTTGGACTTGGAACTTTGCTGGAATTTTTCTGATGCATGTATCTGGTTTCCTTCATCGCGTTCGCGAGGGGTGTCTCGCGTTCACGAAGAGGAAAATTGGACTGGCCCGTTTTGTACTTCGCGTTCCCGACCGGGGGCACACGTTCGCGAAGGGTCGAGGGCAAAGCTTCGCGTTCGTGATCGAGGCCTCGCATTCACGAAGGGAAAAGCCGGCCGGGGGAAATTGGTCTTCGCGTTCGCGAGACCGGGCTCGCGTTCGCGAAGAAGAAATCTGGGGCAGCACAAAATGTGCTTGAGCTCGGGTAAGGCGATTTTCACGAGAAAACTTTGGGGTAAGTGTTCCTTATCCTATATTGATTATATTTCATGATTCCATACTCATTTACATCATGAATCCGTGAATTTATGGAAGTAAAATCAGATTTGAAGGTCAATCTAATGTCGGAATTCGATAAATTTTGTATGGTTGAACTCGTATCGAAACGGGTGTTCTGATTTCGTGAGTTTTTTCGGGATTCGAGACGTGGGTCCCACTGTCGACTTTAAAATGAATTTCGGATTTTAACCCGAAAAATTAGTAAATTCATATGGAATTAATTCCTACGATTCGTGCCGAGTATATTGAATTGTTTGTGACTAGATTTGAAGCTTTCAGACACGAATTCGCGAGGCAAAGGTGTATTAGAATCTTGAATTTGGTTGCAAAGCGAGGTAAGTGTCGTGATTAACCTTGAATTAATTATTATGTGAAATTCATGTGAACGACGTATAGGCGAGCTGACAAGTGTCTATACGTCGTCAAATTAATTGTTTGCATAATTATTTGAAAATCATAAATTATTTTAAATCATGAATTAATTATTATATTAATTGTTTCTCTCATATTCCTTGCTCAATATTATGCCTTGAATCCATGCTATAATTGCTACATGCTTATTTGATTTATGTGACATAATTGCTACTTGACATTTAGCATCTAATTATTAAATTGCATATTTACTCCTTAATTTCCACAATTAATTGATACTTGTCATCACTTATTTCCAAATAAATTATAATTATTGTATGCTTGTTGCCTTATAATTTCATATTAATTGTTGCATTTATTGGAGTAATTTCTTTTATAAGAATTGGTAAATTATATTATTGGAGGAGCGGATTGCACACCGCAACGGAATTGATTGATTATATTGGGGGAGCGGGTTGCACGCCGCAACAAAATTGATTGAAAAGATATATTGGGATCGGGTTGCACGCCGTAACAGAATTGAATATGAATATATTGTGGGATCGGGTTGCACGCTGCAACGGAAACTGATTGAAATAATAATTGGTTATGACTGTCGAGTTGGCTTTAACTGTTGAAATGAGATACCTGTTTTATTTCTATTATTGTTATTATTATTACTATTGCGTACAGGTTAATGTAAGTGACCTGCCTTAGCCTCGTCACTACTTCGTCGAGGTTAGGCTCGGCACTTACTGGATACATGGGGTCGGTTATACTCATACTACACTCTGCACTTCTTGTGCAGATTTTGGAGTTAGTCCCAGCGGCGTACCATAGACTTGCTCGGATTCAGCTACCCAGAGGAGACTTGAAGTATAACTACATAACGTCCGTAGTTCTGAAGTCCCCTTCTATCTTATCTTAGTTGTGTATTATCCTTCAAACAGCTTGAATTTTATTCAGAACTTTATTTGTATTATTCTAGTAGCTCGTGCACTTGTGACACCAGTTCTGGGATGGTATTTAGACATCGCTATTATTATAGATTATTCACTTTATTTCAGACTTTATTTCCGCATTTGTTCCTTTGTTATTAATTAATTTAAAATTGTTTAGAAATGGCTAATATTATTCTAACGTTGGCTTGCCTAGCAAGTGAAATGTTAATTGTCATCACGGTCCCGAAGGTGGAAATTTCGGGTCGTGACAGGTCTAAGCCTCAATCTAAGCATTGATGAAAAAGAGATGCTTTGCACTTGTCAAAAGCCAATCATGTGTCTCCGTGCTCAAAGGAAGAGAACCTAGAATTTATTTTTTGGGTCAAGGAAAACTAGCAAAACCTCATGACATAGAGATTTCAGGAAAAGCTTCTCACTGGATAACACCTCGTTGCAAAGATGTAAAAGGTAAAGAATAGCAAAAGGAAATACTTATTGATGCCTGAAATAGATATCATCATACCACGATGGCCAGATAATGTGTGAGAAAATGCACCCGAAGAAATATCACAAAGACGAACTTGAACATCTTCAGTTCCAGCAGCAATCAACATGTGTGATGTTGCCACGGGAGACATGGCAGTCTTGTAAACTTTTCCAGGCATTTTGAAATTAACTGCCACCTTTAAATAAATAAAGAAATCCAAATTTAGGCTAGAAATATATTCATAGAAGAAAAGAACAAGCTGAAAATCTGCACTTTGGTTGAGTATGATAAGGTGATCAGAAAGTTATACTACCTGAGTAGTGTTAGTATCCCAAACATTAATGTAATGATCATATGATCCCGTAATGAAAAGCCCCGTGTCAATTGGATACCAGATGGCTGTGGAAATGGCATACTTGTGCCCCTGTTCGTGTTGCTTGTCAACCACAGCTATGGGCTTATGCTTTGCAATCAGACCATTTCCGTCATAATCAGTTGCACGTTGAACGTCATAAACAGCAACAGATGCATCCGAACCAGAGGATAACAGATATCGTCCCTCTGTCAAATCAACCTGATTTTGTGATCACAATAAATGGACACAAAGATATTTTAAATAATAATGCAACTTCCATTCCATACATCTCAACCAGATAATCTTGCCAGTGTTTACCTAATATAAATAAAGATGTATGAAGAATTTTATTTTATTTTACTTTAAAAAAAAAAAGACAAACTAGCTTCATGTACTAGTCGAACAACTACAACCTTAATTTTCCTGATGGGTGTGTAACCAAGTGCATAAACTGAATTTAATTTTCCTGATGGGTATGTAACCAAGTGCGTAATCTGAATTTTTTGAGAAAAGATTACTGTGTGCAATTGGGACCAAGTTTACCAGGTCTTGTGTCCAGTTTTTTCCCTAGTAAACACTTGTCAGAATTACCACTCCAGAAGTGACTCACAGTTCATTTTCCGATTCTATGGGTTAATCATTATTTCCACAAAGCACGTATGTCTAACTTTTTGCATGTAGAGATTGTAATTATATTTTTCATCTCGCTTTTCTTCAGTATAAGTTATGAAGATGCAATTGATAAAATGCATGTAATATGCACGCAACAAGGCACCTAAAATACAAGGGAGTTGATGAAAAATAGAGATACTAGGAGATGGCAAGGCATCGAGTTCCATTAAGCTTAATATTAAATTTTATGCTTTTCTTCTATAATATGTTTATATTTGGACCACTTCATCCTGTTTGCTATGATTTCTAATTCGAGCCAAGGTCAACCAACTACACCTCAATCCCAAAATATTTAGGGTCGATTATATAAATCGCCAGTCTCCATTCCTCTCTCTGAGTCTCATCTAGGCATGCGCTCTTGTTGTCAAAATTTCTTCAGAACTAAAAGTCATTCGCATATGAACTACATGGAGAGTAGCCATGGGTATGAAATTACACCGATTGACCATCATTTCAATATGGAATAAACGGCACTAAGATCCAGTTATTTGGGGTCTAGAAAATGGTAGGGCCACATTGAGTCTATTGTGCGCAGCCTTACCTTGCATTTCTGCTAGAGACCGTTTCCAATATTTGAACCCATGACTACTTTGTCACACAATAGAAAAGGTAGAAATTTGATATTGCAATGAAACTTGCCTAATTAGGAAAACTACCTTGAAGATATCACACTCTTTTGTATAGATGACTTTGTGATGATCCTGATGATCCTACTTGTTTATTACAAAGAAAAAAGTTAATGTATCTGTTTCAAGTGATATGGCACTTTCTTCATTTTGCACTTCCAATGATGTTTCAAACTATGCCGTTTCTATCCAACTTCCACAATATCCAAATATTCAAATCCAATAAGTTACTCAAATATAAACTTTGATTAACGCTTCTCTACCAAACTACTTTTTGACCATTACTTTATTATTTTCTTCCACTATCTCAAAATGCATATTTAAACAATTAAACTTCATAGCCAGTCAAACACCAGCTAACTAATTGAACCAGAGGGATTAAGCAAAAGCTACTCCAACTATATGGACCTTCTCAGTTCTCACAAAATCACCCTTAGCTGTTAGAGGACTTCCAGCCCAGTTGCACGGACGGATGTATTTATAATGCTATCGGTGAGAGCAACCTAGCAATACATATACGGTTAAAAATTTCTTACAATATAAACCATAATAATTCCGAACCCATTGTCAACAAAGAAATAGTGAATATAGTATTATACTAACTTCAAATCCTTTGTCCATCTTAGCTCAGTGTCAAGGACGAATTGTATTAAAGAATGCAATGGGCCAAAATATAAATACCTACAGTATTTGAAAATTTTCTTGAGGTACGTACTTATACTATATGTCCCAAAACATTGTCAACAAAGAAATAGTAAAAAAAAAAAGTATGTACACTGCACCGACCAACTTCAAATCGTAGATCGAGAAATGGGGAAATTGACCTGTAGGGAGTTGACGGAGCCACGGTGAGGAGAAATGATATCTTTGTAGTTGGAGAGTTGAAGAGAAGAGACTCGAGACGACTTAATACAATTGCTGAATAAATTAGGGCGAAGCTTCCCAAATTCTCGGTCTGCAATCTCCTTCCACATCTTCCTCGCATCCTTCCCAAACAATTTACTCTTCCCCTATATTCCCAATCTCAACAGCTATAATTTGGATCACACCAATATCTATCCTTATATAATGAGCTCTGATTCAAAAGATTTTTGTTGGCAATAGTATGATCTAGTGATGGAACCAATCTTGGCCTTTGTTGTTTCTTCTGAACATTTCCTCAAACAGTTGGTAGGTTTATCTTCTTCTTTTTTTTTTTTCTGGTTTTGCCCCCTTTTGCAGAAGTGAGTAGCCCTAGCGCCTGGTAACAAAAAGCCCAAAGAGAGAAATGAATGGATAAGTATAATACCAGAAATGCCAAATGATGCCACTATGTCTACGTGGATTTTCGACGACTATTCAACGTGTGACAGGCAATGACTATTGACTTTTTCTTTTTCTTTTTCTTTTTTTCCTTTTCTTTATTTTTAACCATTTTGTCCATGTTTTGCCAAAATATATGTGATAAGCAGTGGCGGAGTCACTTTATAGTATGACACCCCTTCGCAGAAAAAATATATAGTATAGGTAGGTAAAAATAAAATTTATATGTATATATATTATGTGTTGATTCTCCTTAATTTTTTGATATATTTACTTTTATATATTTGACACCCTTTAATAAAAACTCTGACTCCTTCACTGATCATACGTCTATTATAATAAATAATGAGTGTAATATTGTGTCTTACAGGCTCTTAAGGGATGGAAGGGCAATCCTCAGCTAACTTTTGGATTGAATTAAGCTTGTGAACAAAAAATATAGCGTATTTGCAGCCACCAAGTCAACCACTTGGAGAACCGGAAACCGTGAAAGAGATTGCTAAAAGAAAGGCTCTTGAATGTGCTATTTTATTAGTCGTGGATGGAAAAAGGGAAAGATTTTTTCTGATTGATCCAAAAATAAGTGGCTACTTCGTCAGAGAGATAGAAGTGATTAGAGAAGACATTCATGCTTGATTATGTGAAAATTTTATATATTTCTAGGAGTTTATGTTTGAATCGAAAATAATAAGGTGTTATGCGAAAGCTAACAAAGCACAAATGACATGAAAAATCTATTAAAAAGAGTTATATTAATTTAATATGGTTTGGTCAAGTAAACTACATCAATATGCTAATATAAAATAAATAAAAAACTTATAAGAGAATAAATTGTCCCCCGAAATAAAATTCTTTAAGGGCTACATTGTGGATGTTATTGTTATGTATGAAGGGGATCCTCAATTTATAGAGGTCCACAATCTTTTCCCACAAAAAAAGAGATTTGTTAAATATGAAAGTGATCTATATTTTCCTTTTAGGAAAAGTAAAATTTATTATGAAAAATTAATTTTTCTTCTAAAAAAGGTAAAATTCAAATATGGTAAGAAAATCATGGCAAACCCAAACAGTTTATGTTGGTGCTAATAAAAGACAAGACAAGATTTACGTGGTTTGTAATTTTATTTACTTTACGGTAAAATAAAAAATAACTCTTTATTAATTAAAGAGAGAAAAGAAGTTGGAGGATGAAATTACAACTTAAGAAGAAATGAGCGAATGTGAATACGCGGCACGAGGTACCGCAATGTGCACCGCGAATTCTTTCTTTCGTATGGGAGCAAATCCAAGTTTTTCTGACCCATCTTTCTTTATGTCTCTTTCTTTCTTATCTTTGTTTCTTTTTTTTCACTTTTCATTTATCCACGTGGGTTTGTCCCATCAATTTATACAAAACAGCTCATAGTTTAGCTAGTTTTCTATTTTTTGTCGAAGGACAATCTCCTGGGAGAAGTTTTTCTATGCCAGGGGTACATTTGAACATTGCTGTTCGCTGATGCAGTAACATAAAGTTCCTCGTTTCGGATTTGAAAAAAAAAAACATGAAACGTGCATTATGTATGGAGCCAATTGACTTTCGTTTTATTCAAAAATATACATTCCCCATGAGGAAAATGAGAGGTGCTGTGTGGATTATTACTGAAGGCAATCGCTGAATAAGTTCAATGGTGGCAGTAGGTAAATGTCATACTTTATTTTATTTACTGGAGTATAATTATTACTCTACTTGGTAAAGGTAGGGTGATATTCGGACATTTCGGATTGCATATGAAAATTTTGGTTTGAATTTTTGATTTTCGGATCGAAGAAATGACAATCCAAATCTAATTCAAATAAGTTCGGATTGGATCGAATTTTTTAAGTTCAGTTTCAGATTAATCGGTTTAGATATTTTGAATTTTCGGTTTTGAACTTATAAGTTGAGATGTTTCTTCTTTTTACAAAAATGAATATCCAAATGAAATACTCATGTTAAATTGCCTGAAAAGTTCTCCATTCTCACCGTAATCATCCAAATGAAGTATTTAAATAATAAAATTATTATTAAAAAAATACAATAGAGACATTAATACGGCCGAAGAAGTAGAAATAGTAAAACAATGTCCCAATAGAAAGTATTCTCACAGTAACTTAGTAATTAATATTGAATATATCATGAGATAATATCTAATAGGTAGAGTATTGAACTTATTACTATTGACATATGGATAATGAACTAAATATAAAGTATAAGAATTTCGAATTTTTGAATATCCAAAAATTTGAAGTACTAAATTCAATATCCAATTCGAAATCCAAAAAATTTAAAAATTAAATCCAAAATCCAATGTAATCCGAAAATTCAAACCAATCCCAAAAAATTGGATTTCGGATTCGCCCAAACTATGGCCAACCTTAGTAATACTAATGATGCCATGACATTTGACAAACATGATTCTGTCACGGAATTTGTCTATATTGCGGTATTTAAAATAGCTATATAAGACACGGGGCCTGCTTTTTCGATCTAAATTTGGCAAAAGCGTTATTCGTAAACATTGTAATGAAATGTGAAACATAACTTTTCTTAATGTGCCAATGTACATAACCAGTAATTTGGCCTAGTTATTAAAAATAGAAAAAACGAACACAAAAACTATTGATTTCCTTGAATTTTCAAAAAAACATACAATTCAAGTCCGTTGAACACATCCGAAGCTTTAATTTACTACATGTTGTTCGACCAGCATTGCTTGGTAACGCAACTAACGTAGTTTTAATGTACATATGAGGAAACAATGTTAAAGAGTGGCTGAGTTTCCAGTCCAACTCGACAAATAGAAGATATTTACAAATCAACAAAAGAATTTTCACACAAAGTTAAAAAATCAAAACTAGTGGAAGAAAAAGAATGCACAAAAAAATATATACTAGCTGGCTAGCTGCTCTTTTGGCCATGTTTCCTAGCAAGCAATTTATCTGTAGTTGGTCCTTCATTTATAGTAACTCTTTAATTTTGCACTCAACTTTCTCACATATTCCTTCCTTTTTGGCCTTCTTGTGCTTGATCTTATCATGGGAATTAAGTACCATCCAATTGACGTGCACAATATTGCAAAAGACCTTCCATAAATAGCTAGAAAAACCAATATCAATATTATAGCCAATGGCAAATAATAAGCTGGCTTCTTAAAATTTGCCAACTTCAAATTCCTAAAAAATTTCTTCTTCAATATCCTTCTCTTTGATTCCACTTTTCGTTCTTGAATTTCACTTGAGGCCTCGTGAGTGGTCTGCTTATCAACAAATTCCGACTTCTTGATCATTTGCTTATCATCATCTGTGTCGTCACTTGATGTTTGATTTTTGTCCTTCAACTTGACAACAATAGGTTTGATTGAATCTGAATTTGAGAAAACGAAACGAACGAATGAGATATCATCAGATCCCATTTGGGTATAAATCTTTTGTTTCTTGTCCTCAAGATTGGCTAAGAGTGCAGAGAATTTGTCTAGGCCACGGTCTGCATAAGGATTATATTTGCTGTCTTTGGTTCTTGATAATGAAGTTCTCTTTGATCTTTTAGGAGTTGAACAAGGGCTTAATGTTTCCATATCATCATCTTCCTCTTTATGATGAAAGTTTCCACAAATACAAGAATTGAACATTTAGGGGGGGGGGAATCAGAAAAAATACTAAGGGATTACAGAGATTAGATGATGTTGTTTAATTTGGACTGACTTTAATGTTGAGTTGAGATTTTAAGGAAATAAAGAGGGTGGCGTAAGCTTATATAAAGAGTTCGTTTGGAAGACTGGATCCAAGAGAAAATAGAATAGTCAAATCAAAAAGAGAGGGCTTGAACTTCTTTTTTTTCTTTCATATTTTAATGTGGAATGTAAAATATTTCGTGGAATCTTCTTTGGGGATATTTCCTTTTGACTTCAAATTCTAGGAAAAGAGGCAACGGTAGCACGTTGAGTTAATTTAGTAATATATTTCTGCCAGTTAGAATATAAATAACTTGGAGGAAGGGCTTGAATCGGTCAAAACTCTACCACTTTGAGATGTAATCTAATTAACAAAATGAATATTTTAATTAGTGAAATATTTCGTGATATTGTAAATAGATAATTACACAATTGAGATGTTTTTGTGCATTCCTGCTTTTTCAAATTGAAATATGTGGGTCAATTTAATAAGGCTATTAAGCAAAAAATGGGAGATGTGATGATCATTCATTGGTTATAAAAAACTTTTGGAGCTATATTATGCTTCATTTTAAAACGTAAACATTATTTAATAAATGACTCAACTTAACAAAAAAGAATTAGAATTCAATATTGTCTCTAGAATTTGAATCGTGACATTTTGTAATTTTCATTTTTTACTTCATTAACAATTATACACACCCTTGAGTGCTCCAGAAGGGTTATTATATGCGTGGAATTAAATAGCTTATATAGATGTTAAAACTCATGTAGATGACGATGAGACATCTAATAAATAAAGGATTTAGTAGAATGAAAAAACCTTCAGTCTATTATGCAAGTTCTTGTTATCTCACACTCTAAAACTCTCTTTCACTTTCATTTTTGGAACTTTATAATTTTAGGACCTAAATTATTGATAAATTCTAGTTTTCATTTTAGGTTATCTAGCTAAATGCCTTGAAATCACTAAATCATGTTCCTTGAGGATGGAATTGTGGTAGTCATATTCATGACAACTTCTGTTGGAAATTAACTACTTTCTAATTAGAGTTTCAGTAGGGAGCAAGTAATGTAAACATTATTCTACCTTTGCACTAAAGACGTAAGACGACACTAATAACGGGAATGATATAAAATATAGCTCAAAGTAACAATATATAATAAGGAAAAACAAGCTAAGAGATATAGAGAGAAAGAGATGAGAAATTCTTATTTCTTCTTCAATTGTGTGTATTTTCCTATCTATTACAAGGCCTTATATAGGCATGAAAAGTGAAGAAAAATATGTCATTGAATATGTCATTAAGCATTTGAGAAGACCATGGGGAAAGTGTAGACATCCACCATAATTTGATTTTTCTTATAACACTCCCCCTTGGATATCCATAGATAATGTGTCTTGAAGATTGACGTCGGTAGAGATTTGGTGAACAAATCAGCCATATTATCACTTGAATGGATATGTTGCGCATTGATATCACCATTCTTTTGAAGATCATGTGTGAAAACTAACTTTGGTGAAATGTGCTTGTCCTATCCCCTTTTATGAATCCTCCGTTCAATTGGGCTATGCATGCTGCATTGTCTTCATACAAAATTGTGTGTAGTTTGTCATACTTCAAACCACATTTGTCTCGGATAAGGTGTATTATAGACCTGAACCATACACATTCTCGACTTGCTTCATGAATAGCAATTATCTCAGCATGATTAGATGAAGTAGCCACGATTGATTGCTTAGTCTATCGCCAAGGTATGGCAGTGCCTCCATATGTAAACACATAGCCTGTTTGAGATTGAGCCTTGTATGGTTCAGATAAATACCCAGCATCGGCATAACCAACAAGATCAGGACTGCAATCATTGCCATAAAATAATCTCATATCGGTAGTCTCTTTTAGATACCGCAATATATGTTTGATTCCATTCCAGTATTTTCTTGTAGGAGCGGAGCTATATCTTGTTAAGACATTAACTGAAAAAGTTATGTCAGACCTTGTAATGTTAGAAAGATACATTAGTGTACCAATTGCACTAAGATATGGTACTTCGGGACCAAAAAGCTCTTCATTATTTTCATGAGGCCGGAGTGGATCTTTATTTATATCGAGTGATCTCACAACCATCGGGGTACTCAATGGATGCGCTTTATCCATATAGAATCGCTTTAAAATCTTTTTAGTGTATGCTGATTGATAGACAAAAATTCCATCTTTCATATACTAAATTTGTAGCCAAGACAAAATTTTGTCTTTCCAAGATCTTTCATTTCAAATTCTTTCTTTAAATAGTCTACTGCTTTAGGAAGCTCCAAAGGAGTTTCAATGATATTTAAATCATCAATATACACAGCGATTATAACAAATTTAGATCCATATCTTTTTATAAAGACACAAGGACAAATTGAATCATTCTTGTACCCTTCTTTCAAGAGATACTCATTCAGGCGATTATACCACATGCGCCCTAATTATTTTAATCCGTATAGGGATTTTTGAAACTTTATTTAATAAATTTCTTAGAAACCTTAATATGTTTCAGAACAATTTAAATCCTTCAATGATTTTCATTATACGCATATCACGTTTTTTTTGTATTGACAGATTAAAACCTGAAATGACAACATCCACCACAGGAGAACATGTCTATATATAATCAATACCAGGATATTTACAAATCTTCTTGTGACACAAGTCGTCTTTATGTCTACCGACTTGACCATTTTTTTCGTACAAGAACACATTTATACCTCCACTGGCTTTATACTTTTAGGTGTTGGGGCTATCCGTCCAACTTCATATTTTTCAGGGGAAATCAATTTTCATTACGTATTTTTCATTTGGCCAGTCATTTATCTGTCCAAATTTCATGACAGATTTGATCTCAAGATCCTCGTCAATATTAATAATATTGAGCGCTACATTATATTAACAATATCGTCGACTATCATTTTATATCGGTTCTACTATTACCTAATAAAGACATAACTTATTGAGATCTCTGTATCTTATTATTTTCAGGTACCTGAGCCTCTCCCATGAGGTCTTATGCAGTGTTATGTCGTAGTGCTCTTCTAGAGCACTTGCCTCCTTATTATGACCATCTTAAATATTTGCTCCTCTCCTTCTTCAAGGAGTTTTATCTTTGGAACCGATTAGTCTATTATGCTTCATGCATGCATAGACTCTATTCATTATGAACTTTATTTTATTTGGAGCATTAACAGTTGAATATGATATTTAGCTTTTGGTCGGCAAATACGCCTGGCAATATTTTATAAATGAATTATCACTTGAACTTCAAGTTCACATTTTATCGTACGAGGATCTAGATGTACTCATAATAATTCATTACATGCATTACTTTTTCAGCTGCCTATTTTCTCCCCCTATTGTTGGAATCACCAACACATATCCCTAGCCTTATTTGGGGATCCATCTTTGTGCATTGTGGTGGAATAATTAAATCATATAGCACATTCATATTTCTAGATGGAAATTATTTGGTTCCTGATCCTAAACCAATTGTGATAGGGAGAATTTATCATAACTTAGCTAGATGCGTACAAGTATTGTTGTATATTAAATAATACATCACATACCAAATTTTATTTTGGCAGTTTTGTTCTCATAACCAATGGTTTAGATATAATTGGAGGCATACAATTTTTGCTAAACCAACTTGGATTTAAACCAGTATTATCAAGATAAATCATCATAATTTTTATTCTGGAACTGTGCTCTAATAATTTGAGCAATCAATCTTGTAAAAGCCAAACTGCAAGTTGATAACAAATGCATATGTGATCATAGAATAGATACATCTATTAAAATTATATAATAGTAAACGGTCCACATGGCAGGTGACTAGGCCCATATATTTATCACCTTTTATTTGTTCCAGAAATCAAGAGATTCAATCCCAACCTTAACTGGTATATCATGAGAATAAGCAGCACAAGAAAATTCTTGAAGAATCTTCTATTTCTTCAATATATGCCAATATAATTCTCAATTAATTTTTCGCATCATAATTAAACCGGGATGGTCAACCGGTCATGCCAACTAATATTTGTTTCAGTAAACCTCTAGTTTACTTGTGACATATGATTCCATTATCATGCTTATATTTGTATAGTACAAATAGAAAGAAAATCGGGTAACCTTTCATATTTACCCGTTATGATTATAGAAATACGAAGATATTCAATATTCTTTTCATTTATATTTTCAATATGCCAACCACTTTGACTTATACATTTGAAACTCAAAAAGTTTCTTTTGAGATTCTACAATATCAATGTCGTGAATAATTTTATTCATTCGGGTAGTAACAAATTAATTTTTTCGGAGCTCTTAACAATTTTTGTACTACAAGATCTTTTGTCACACCATTCATATGGTAAATGTCTCCATCACGGAGAAAATTATATCATAATAAATTATCATGGTCAAAATCATCATAAGCAAAATTATTTCTTGCTTTAATTTTGCCTTTAATAATCTTTTATAAGGCACAACAAAATACTTTTTTTTGGCATATCACATGTATGTGACCCACATATTCATGTAACCACACAATAATATTTTTCTCTTCATTTCACTCAAACCTCCCTTAGAGGTGAGTTGTGCGGTATTCTTCTAATCAGGCATTTCATGTCTTTATTCATTACTTTTATCACATATTGCCACATTCACCTTTAGGAATGGGTCTTCATTCTCAACACTTATCACAAGTCACATTCTCCTCAAGGAATGGATCATAATCAACGGCGTGCTTTATTATTTTTCATACCAATTTGATGATAAACATTGCCTTCACATTTTGAAGGATTATTTTGAGAACCCTTATTGTTCTCCTTTTATAATCATAGTGATGATTATTATTATTTTGATATTTGGAATGCTCACGTTCATTGTTCAATCACTTGTCTTTATTTAGACTTATTATGCGCCGCTACCACATTCACTTCAAGAATGGAGCAAATTAAGTGGGATATTATTCATACCTTTTCATGAAAAATATATTATTTTTTTTTAGTTATCATTATATCATCAATATGGTATAGTGAGACTCAAACCCAATGTCTTACCAATATAAAGGTATGTTAGACCATAATGAATTAGGACTCAAACCCAACTCTTATCATCATGGAGCATCAGGACTTGATCCTGATGTCTTACCCCCACGGTGCATTGCGACTTGAACTCATTGAAGTTGATATCATTAATAGCAAAGGACAAAAACAATTTCAAATATGAAGAAAATGCTTACCTCTTGAGTTAAACTCTTCATAATGTCATTTGGATATAATTCTCAATAATATACTTTCATTTACTCAAATCAGCTAAATAATTAGTGTCAAACAGATATATAAAAATACAAAATAATATTGAAAATTCACATGTGGTCTTTGCTGCAATAAGCTTACTTCAAGATAAAAGTGATATGAGCATAACATTAAGGAAAATTTATATATCAAACAGAATAATAGTACTACTAGTTACCATGCACTTTTGTGAAAACTAAGTATTATGCTCTCTAGAAAAATAAAAGGATATAGCAAAACCTTTAAGTCAATCAGGGAATAAAAAATATAGTGGAGAAATCTCTGTCTACTATCTACTACTATATGCTTTCCATATATAAATGATTCAACATGTTAATTTGATAAGAACTATCATCCATGAAAAATTTGGTGTAGTACATACTTCTTGTACTAATATTTTATCTTATCAAAATAAAATAGTTACGATTATTATTATTATTATTATTATTATTATTATTATTATTATTATTATTATTATTATTATTATTATTATTATTATTATAATATTATATTTGACAGTAAACTAATGTATAATCATTTATAATTATTATACTAGGCATACTAAAATCGTATTATAAGGTAAAACCATAAGAATACATAATAAAGATTATTTAGTATACCGCATGTCACCTATTATTTAGTTCATGAAAATTTAACAAGGTGACATCCTTAGCAGCCACATAAATACTAATTTTCTAATAACCAGACCATTGCTTATTCTAAATAGTGGTACAAACTTATCTGGTTTAAAGCTCGGACTTGTTACTGTAGCAAAAAGACGTGTCTGTAACACTACATACCTTTCTGAATAAAATCTGGATAATTTTGACAATAGATCATCGAGATATACCTTACCAGAAGTGGAATTCAACCTTGAGGTTAGAGACTTCGTGCTGATAGCGTGATATAAAATATAGCTCAAAGTAACAATATAGAACAAGGAAAAATAAGCTAAGAGATATAGAGAGAAAGAGATGAGAGATTCTTATTTCTTCTTCAAATTGTGTGTATATTCCTATCTATTACAAGGCCTTTATATAGGCATGAAAAGTGAAGAAACATACGTCATAAATATGTCATTAAGCATAGAAATATGTCATTGAATATGTTATTAAACATTTGAGAAGATCATGGAGGAAGAGTAGACATCCACCATAATTTGATTTTTCTTATACCAGGAAAAAAAATGATTCTCATGTTACTAGATCTGTCACTATAGAATTTGGTTAAAAGATGAAATGAGATATAGCGGCGGTATCCACGCTAAGTGCTTCGTTCCTTTTCTGATTTCCATTTTGTAAAAGTAGTGCACATCCTATACTAACGTGGTGCCTTGTTGTTAGACCTCCGCCTCTTTGGGATTGAGTTGACAACGAGAGCGTTGTCAAGGGCAGTAAGAGTGTTACCAAGCTAAGGTGCGCGAGCTAGCACCAAAGCAAAAGAGAAATGGGCAAGCGAGGACCAAGGCTTTGAGGGAGGCAAGGCAGCTTGGCAAGGGCTTGACAAAGAGATGTGGGCTGAGGGTGGAGCATAAACATGGCAAGGGCATCAAAGCATGAGGCTGTGATGCCATGGCAAGGCAAAAACAAAGTGTGCAAGGCAAACAAAGTGCAACGAGGGCATGCGCACGAGGCAGACCTAGCTATGATATTGGAACGGAGCAGTGTCAAAGGGCAAGGCTGGGTGCAATGCCAGCCTGGAGGGCGTTGCAGCTGGCTAATGCACGCACATGGGTAACAAGCTGAAGTGATGGAACATGTTGTGCACATGGGAAGCAGCTGGCACATGCCAAAAGCTGACAGAAGGTGTTAGCACGTTTTGGTGTCAGGCTGTGCACATGGGCAAAAAGCTGGGCACATGGGCAAAGAGCTGTGCACATGGGCAGCAGTGGGATTTTGCTGAAAAGCTGGCAAACCATATGGGCACGTTTTTGTAGCTTGATTTTATTATTTTAGTATGAACCTAGTAGTTGGGGGATGTCAACTACATCAGGCTAAAATAGTGAGATGTGTGGGGGAAAGTGTCTAAGCCTAAGGGAAAGTGTAAGGCAAAGGTGTTGTCTCATGTTCTATAAATGGGTAGCATCCTTATACTTGAAGATCATCAAGATTAAGAGTAGTCTTGAGAGAGAGAGAGAGAGAGAGAGAGAGACCCAAGAGTGGAAAAAAGAGAAAAACATGTAAGAGTGCATGTTTAACTTAGAAAAGAGTTCCTAAGTGTATTTTCAAGAGTGAAAACACCTAAGGCTAAGAGTAGTCTTTGAGAGAAAACATGAGGGTCAAGAGTGATCTTCTTTTGTACGCGGTTGTACTTTGAGTTTGAGTTTCTTTGTATGCTCGAGTTAAATACAAAGTTGGGAAGAGATTCCTGTAAATTATGCCTCGTGTTCTTGTAATTTACCGTTGTCTTACTTTCAATTCGTTGCATAAATCAGTTCAATAAGGCTTACTATGTTGAAGCTGCCCGAAAATATTCTAAGTCCAAAGTTACTGTAATTTTGGCCGAGTGTTGTAGAAGGCTGAAGTCAAGTGCGGGACTTGGCTACCGCACATGCAGGTTTCGGCAGACAGAAACCACGCCCGTGACAATTGGTATTAGAGCTTAACCAGAGCTACTTTGAACTGGGAGCAGTGCAGGTTCGTGATGGAGGCACGACGAGCAGTGGCAGATTTAGTGGTCTTGTTCGACAACATGGCCGATGGTAATATCGAATTGCGGGAGAGGCTAACGAAATTGGAGGCATTGATTGGGAATGTCCCCTAAGGTGACGATATTCAGACCCTCATGACAAGGCTTACCAACCTTGAGGCAGAATTGGCAAGGTTGAGTCAAGAGAATGAGGATTTGAAATGCGAGACAGTGGTGCTACAACGTGTTATGGGTGAGGATGCTCCTCAATGTGGTGCTGATCGTCTCCATGTAAAAATTCCTGAACCAAAGGCATTTGGAGGTGCAAGGAGTGCACGCGAGTTGGAGAACTTTCTTTGGGATATGGAGCAGTACTTTCATCCTATTCGTGTGAAAGACGAAAAGAAGAAAGTAACCTTGACTAGCATGTATTTGAGTGAAGATGCTAAGTTATGGTGGCGCACCCGTGTAGCCGAAGATGAAAGTATGGGCCGACCAAAGATCGAATCGTGGGAGTGGCTTAGAAAGGAATTGCAGGATCAATTCCTTCCAAACAATATGTCCTGGATTACTAGGGATTAACTAAAAATGTTGAAGCATACCGGATCAGTGAGAGAATATGTCAAAGAATTCATTTCTTTGATGTTGAGTATAAGCAATATGTTGGAAGAAGACAAATTGCACAACTTCATAAGCGGGCTGAAATAGTGGGAACAATTGGAATTGCGTAGGCGAAATATACAAAACCTCGCAAGTGCCGTGACTGCGGCTGGTGCATTGGATGATTTTCACTTGGGAGAAGAAACTTCTACTTCAAAGTCCAATGACAGAAAGAAGGACAAGGCAAGGGAGTGGAAGAAAGTTGGAAATAGCAATGCTAATGAAGACAAGGGGAAGGGAAAGCGTGAGGCTGGGACTTCTAAGAGCAAGGAGAAGGGTAGATTCAGTGGTTGTTTCCTTTGTGATGGGCCACATCGAGCAAGGGATTGCCCAAAGAAGGCAATGTTAAATGCTATGACTGCCGTAGATAGGAGGGCTGCATTGGAGGCAATGACCGGTGATAAACAAATGTCGGGTGTCAATGCAATTATGGCTGAGAATAGAGGAGACCGAGGGGCGTTGATTGTCAACCCCTTAGGACTCATAAATTGAGTTAATGGACAAGGACGTCGAGTTTCAAAGGGTGCGGGTGGTTTGTTAGACCTCCGCCTCTTTGGGATTGAGTTGACAACGAGAGCGTTGTCAAGGACAGCAAGAGTGTTGCCAAGCTAAGGTGCGCGAGCTAGTACCAAGGCAAAATAGAAATGGGCAAGCGAGGACCAAGGCTTTGAGGGAGGCAAGGCAGCTTGGCAAGGGCTTGACAAAGAGATGTGGGCTGAGGGTGACACTTAAACATGGCAAGGGCATCAAAGCATGAGGCTGTGATGCCATGGCAAGGCAAAACCGAAGTGTGCAAGGAAAACAAAGTGCAATGAGGGCATGCGCACGAGGCAGACCCAACTATGACATTGGAACAGAGCAGTGTGAAAAGGAAAGACTAGGCGCAATGCCATCCTGGAGGGCATTGCGGCTGGCTAATGCACGTACATGGGCAGCAAGCTAAAGTGATGGCACATGTTATGCACATGGGAAGCAGCTGGCACATGCCAAAAGCTGACAGAAGGTGTTAGCACGTTTTGGTGTCAGGCTGTGCACATGGGAAAAAAGTTGTGCACATGGGCAAAAAGCTGGGCACATGGGCAAAGAGCTGTGCACATGGGCAGCAATGGAATTTTGCTGAAAAGCTGGCAGACCATGTGGGCACGTTTTTGTAGCTTGATTTTATTATTTTAGCATGAACCTAGTAGTTGGGGGATGTCAACTACATCAGGCTAAAATAGTGAGCTGTGTGGGGAAAGTGTCTAAGCCTAAGGGAAAGTATAAGGCAAAGGTATTGTCTCATGTTCTATAAATGGACAGCATCCTTATACTTGAAGATCATCAAGATTAAGAATAGTCTTGAGAGAGAGAGAGAGAGACCCAAGAGTGAAAAAAAGAGAAAAACATATAAGAGTGCATGTTTAACTTAGGAAAGAATTTCTAAGTATGTTTTCAAGAGTGAAAACACCTAAGGCTAAGAATAGTTTTTGAGAGAAATCATGAGGGTCAAGAGTGATCTTCTTTTGTACGGGGTTGTACTTTGAGTTTGAGTTTCTTTGTATGCTCGAGTTAAATACAAAGTTGGAAAGAGATTCCTGTAAATTGTGCCTTGTGTTCTTGTAATTTACCATTGACTTACTTTCAATTCGTTGCCTAAATCAGTTCAATAAGGCTTACTACGTTGAAGCTGCCCGAAAATATTCTAAGTCCAAAGTTGCTGTAATTTTGGCTGAGTGTTGTTGAAGGCTAAAGTCAAGTGCGGGACTTGGCTACCGCACAAGCAGGTTTCAACAGACAGAAACCATGCCCGTGACACTTGTTATACTAATTAGAATGATGATAAACACAGAGACGCACACCAGCTATCACAATATCACTTTTGATTTCTATAAGAAAAAGAAAATAGCGAAAGAGTCATCTACTGCTCACTTTATTTACTTGATTTTTATTCTACAACATAAATGAGGACAAGGAATTAGTAAAGATCATCTAAAAGTAAGAAAATAAAGGAGGAATAAAACGCGCCTCAAAATCGAACCTAGGGCAAAATCCTAATTCTCATAATCAACTTCTTCACCATGAATCCAATCGGCAACGTGAATAAGGAAATCAATAGGGAGTGCAGACTACATTCACCAACCCTACTATAGACGGATTCCTCAATAAGTCAAATTATTTGACTGTGTTGGATGGTTTCTCGAGCGGAGAAGGAAGGAGATGTGTGACTGGAGCGAAAGTAGTATTCTCAAAGGAGGAGGAGGGCTTGTTAGCAGAAAAGTGTAAGTTGACTGTGGTGGAAAAGTTCTCAAGAAACATACCACAAATCGTCAAACTCAGGGACGACTTCAAGAGAATTTTCCCGTTAAAGGGGATCTATCAAAATTGGGGCGTATGATTGGAGGCATGCGTTTATAGATTTCAACGATGAAGATGACTTTAAGCGTCTCTATAGCAAAAGATAGATGTTGCTTTGTGGTACCATCATGTGAATTGATAGGTGGACAAGAAAATTCAAAGCAGCATGGAGTCAACCTTAGCACCCGTTTGGGTGACACTGCCAGAACTACCTTGGCATTATCACGAGTGGGAGGCAATTGAGAGAATCTTAGAGCCTATAGGCCCTTTGATCACACTGGAAAAGGCCATTGTAGCACGTACCAGACCGACGACTGCCAAGGCTCGAGTTGAAATCGATTTAACGAGGCCAAGGATGACAGAGATATAAGTAGCCTTATCGATAATAAGGGCGAATTGGACACTTTCAACCAGGTGGTAGAATATGAAAACGTGCCCGATTTTTACTTCTATTGAAGGATGAAGGGACATTCTGATGAACATTGTAGGCTACGACATCCTAAGGAGGAAGGAATTGGTGCATCAGTTGCGGTAAAAGACAAACAGAATGATAAAGGTGGAGGACAAGAGGAGGAAAAGTGGATAGAGGTGACTAAAGAAAAAAGCGCCAAGAGGAACATATATGGAATCAACAAGAAGAAACAAGTAGTGACTACTGAAGATTTTCAAAGGTTAACTCAGATAACCGAACCGGCAAAAATTCCAGTGATGGAACAAGTAATACAAGAAGATAGTCCAATGGCAACACCATTGGCGCTGGCTATCATAGAGTAAAAAGCCCACAAAGAGGTTCGACGCAACTCTAAATTGCCTCTTCCAAAAAGAAAAGAGGGAAGAAGGACAAGAAGGTAAAGAACATAGTAGAAATAAAGAGGAAGGCAAAAAAATAAAATAAGAAAACAGACTAGAACTATTCCAGAGCAGGTTGAAGAGCATGCACTAGCTGTGGAGACACAGCTCCTTAATATGATACAAGAGCAGGTCAAGAATATTCCAACTAAGAAGAAAAATAAATTCAAGTCTTAGATAACCCCGAAGACTTATCTGATGTGGAATGGCTCGAAGGTTACTTAGGGGATAGAACCTTTCCTACCCTTAACCTTAGGCCGGTGAAAATAAGGAGGGAGAAGAACGAGTGCAAACTCAATACTGCAATCCCCATTGAGGTCCATACGCTTACACCGGTGAAATCACCAACACAAGAGGTAATGAGTCGAAAGGTCAAAGGGAACAACACATGAGACGTCAAGCTGAGGACACAGACATGATACCAGAAACGCAAGGTGGTGACTCACAAATGCTGGATGAGATAGAGAAAGGAATAAAATCAGATGATGAAACTTGCGAAGGCCACATAGGGCCCTTGCTTTTGAGGATAATAAAGAAATAATGTCAAGTGTTCAGGATAGAATAACAAAATTCAACAACCTCTCACCAAGAGGTACTCAGGGCCAAGATAGAGCTAAGGGTTGGCCATCACCAAGATTAATCTAAAACAACAAAACAGGAACAAAAGCTTCCACCCCTAATGTTTCTCATGATTAACACAATTTCATGGAACATAAGGGGCATGAAGTACGAACAAGCTTTGAGAGGATTAAATATGTAAAAACACAATACAAATTACCCTTTATTGCCTTACAAGAACCTATGGTCAGGTCTTCAAAAATAGAAAGATACATATATCGGTTGGGTATGCAACACTGCTACCACAATTGTAACAATAAAATATGGATCTTTTGGGCATCAGATGTGGGACTAACTGTACTGAAGGACACATAACAACAAGTTACTTGCCAAATTTTAGTTCCAATGTCAACGGCGCCCGTATATATATCAGTTGTGTATGCCAAGTGTACAAAATTGGAAAGAAAGTAGCTATGGGAAGAACTAAGAGCATGGCATAGTAAAATTCAAGGACTGTGGGGTGTGGTAGGTGATTTTAATAGAATTCTTGATGTTTAGGAGAAATCAGGTGGAAGTCCGTACATAATTGATAAAAGCTTTGACTTTATGGAATGCATTGATGATTGTGGCCTCAAAGATGCATGTTTCTATGGTGCAAGATTTTCCTGGAGCGACAATAGAGGGCCAACTAAAACAATATGGAAAAGATTGGATAGATTACTTATTAATCAAAATTGACTAGACGTGTACAACGAGACCTCGGTTCTACACCTAGCTAGAGTATGCTCAGATCATACTCTTTTATTGATCACCATGAAGTCTACAGAAAATAGCGGGCTAAGATATTTCATATTTTTAGACTGCGGGGTAGAACACGAAGATTTTATACATGTGGTGAAAGAAGTATGGTAGGAACCAATTGATGGAAATTCTATGTGGATACTACATAAAAAATTAAAGAAAGTCTGCAAGAGATTAAGCAAGTGGTCCAGGGAAGCATTTGGGGACATATACGAAGAGCCAAAGAGACTGGAAACACAAATTGCTGATCTAGAAAATGCTCTAGTAGTGGACAACTCAGCAAGTAAAATAGCTGAGTTAAATAAGGCGAAGGCAGAGTATGTGCAGTTTCTTAAACTTTAAAAAGCAATTCTCAAGCAAAAAATAAAGGCCAATTAGCTAAAAGATGGGGACAGGAACACAACATATTTTCATAGTATTATAAAAGGCAAAAGAAAGAAACTGAATATTCAAAGAATCCAAGATGATAGTGGAAATTGGAGAGAAGGAGGTCAAGACATTGCTTCAATAGCAATTGATCACTTCCAAAGAATATTTTGTCATAATGAAGCCTCAGAGGATATGTCGGTGTTAGACTGTATAGAACCAAGAGTGTCTATAGACAAAAACAAAATTCTTACATCAATTCCAACAATGGATAAGGTGACAGATGCTGTATTTTCCATTGGCCTAGAGAGTGCACCTGGACATGATGGACTGAGTGCACTTTTCTACCAAACTTGCTGGTCTGTGATCTCAGAGGACGTGTATAATGTTGTTGTTGATTTGTTTCAGGGGGCAACCATGCCCAGGTTCTTTACACATACATGCCTTGTACTACTACCAAAAGTGGACTTTCCCCAACGCTTGTTTGACCTACGGCCAATTAGCCTGTGTAATGTATCGAGCAAGATTATTGTAAAAATTTTGAACTCACGTCTGGGACAAATTTTACAAAAAATTATCCCCAATAACCAGTCACGATTCATAATGGGCATATCAATCGTAGAGAATATTCCACTAGCACAAGAAATCATAAAAGAAATAAATAAACCCTAGAAGGGTGGCAATGTGGTCTTAAAGCTTGATATGGCCAAGGCCTTTGATAGAGTCGCATGGCCATACTTAAGTCACCCGGTGAGAAAGATAGGTTTTGCGGCTGGTTGGGTAGATTTGATACAGAGACATATTTCAAGCAATTGGTACTCCATGATAATTAATGGGCAGAGATATGGCTTCTTTAAGTCAGAGAATGGGTTGAGGCAAGGTGATGCCATATCACCATCACTGTTTGTTCTGAGTGCAGAGCTACTCTCAGCCATGCTGAATAATTTATAAGAAAGAAGAAGTTATACAGGGTTCCATATGGCTAGATCGGGCCCACAAGTCAACCACCTAGCTTTTGCAGACGATATTAACCTTTTTGCTAGTGGTCGCAGGAAAACATTGAAGCGGATAACGCACACTCTATCTAGATACGAAGAAATATCAGGACAACAAATAAACAAAATCAAAAGTTTCTTTATGGTGGCTGTTGGAGCATTGAGAAGAACAATCAGCAAGATAGATAATGTCACGAGAATGCATCGTAAGGTGTTTTCTGTCAAATACCCGGGATGCCCACTTTTCATAGGAAGACACAAAAGTTTACACTATTCAGACTTAATTAGCAAAGTGACGAATAGAACAAGAGGGTGGCAAACAAATTTTTTGTCTACTGGTGGTAAAGCCATTCTCATCATGCATGTACTACAGGCAATACCTATTCATCTCCTATCCACTATGAATCCGCTGAAAATAGTGTTCACTCAAATAGAGAGAATATTAGACAATTTCTTCTAGAGGGGCTCCGACTAGCAAAATAGGCATCATTGGGTGTCTTGGAAGGCTTTGTGTTATCTATATAACAAAGGCGGAGCTCAGTTCAGGAGGCTTCAAGATGTCAGTAATATATTCACAGCCAAGTCATGGTGGAACCTAAGAACATGCACATCGCTATGGAAAGAGTTTACATTGGCAAAATACTATAAAAGGAACCAACCCTATTCACTAGGTGGAGAACAGGACAGTCACAATAATGGAAAGCGCTATGTGATATTAAGTACGGGGTAGAACAAAATATAATATGGCTTCCTGGGAAAAGAAACGTGTCCTTCTAGTATGATAATTGGATAGGGCCAGGCCCATTATATATTCACGTGCCAGCAAATGCTAAGCCAAAAGACATTAAAATAAGAGAAATTCTCACTCAGGGAAGCTGGCAACTGGACTCAATGGGGATAGAAGTGCATGAATCAGTCAGAGATGAAGTTGCACGACGTCAAATAACTTTATCTCCTACAACCCCTTATAGAGTAATATGGGCTGCAGATACTAATGGCAAATTCTTGATAACATCCGCTTGGAAGCTCTTAAGAGATAAGAAGAAGCAGCCAAGATGGTTTTCCAAGATATGGCAAAAACAAGTTCCATTCAAGATGAGCTTCATGCTATGGAGAACAGTTCAAGATCGAGCTCCAACGGATGAGAAAGTTTCAAAATTTGGGTACAATCTCCAGGCTGAATGTTACTGCTGCTCACCCCCAACCAGCATATTGGAAAGCTCTGAGCACCTATTTTGCTCAGGAAATTTTGCACATTCCATCTGTATAGAGTTTGCCAGACCATTTGGTATTAATGTTGGAAACTTACAGTTTAGCCAACTTTTATACAAATGGTGGTCACTCAAACGTATGAATGTGGTGGTAGCATTCATGGGCAAGATCATACCAGCGGTTAGTTGTTGGGAGTTATGAAGGTCGAGGTGCGCAGCTAGGTATGGGGCGGAATCTCCATCAATATAAAGATCCGTGTCATTGATATCTACGACTATAATAGAGATGCCAATGCAAAAGTTTGGAATATTGCGCATACAGAGGTCATGGGGACAATTACAAAATGTTACAGATCAATCAATAGGGCATAAATTCGTCAGAATAGTTAAATGGAGCAAGCCACCGCCACTATATTACAAGTTGAATAGTGATGGTAGCTGCTTAAATGAGGACTGTGGATCATGCGGCATCATTACGAATAGAGATGGAAAAATTATTCTTGCATATTTTCTGTACTTCAGGCATGGCACCAACAATTGGGCGGAAAGTCAGGCGTTGTTGTTTGGCCTACAACAGTGGGCTCAAAAAGGTTTAAGCAAGATAATTACAGAAGCGGACTCGAAAATTCTAAATTTCTACGTGAATGGAGAGGTCACCATATCATGGAGATTACTACAAACAACGGATAAAATTATGGAGATTGTGAATAATAAAGGAGTAGTGGTGAAATATTGCTAGAGAGAAGCTAATAAAGTGGCGGACAAACTTGATGCACTTAGCCACACACATCGTCAACACCTTATTTTTACAAGTTTTGAAGATTTGCCCAGACAAGTCAGAGGTTTCATGAAATTAGACAGATGGGAAATGTCTTCATCTAGAGTCAGAAATTTAAAGGCGTGGGAGGTCACCTTTGAGCCACCATGAAGCTTAGTTCAGTAGATAGGTAGTTTCACTTTGTTTTAGATTCGAAAATTGAGTAAGAGGCTGTTTTGTCAGGCTCTCAATTCTTTGAGGGTAAGGTCACATGTCTCCCCTCAATAATTGTTTTTCTTTCAGAAGGTTCGTAATAAAGGTTGACTATTTCGCTTTAAAAAAAATTCTACAACATTTGAACAAAGACAAGACTCCTAAGTCTTGTATCTACTTGAAACCGGTCTTTCTTTTCGAACTTGCCTATTAAGCTAAAGCACTAAAGTCTTCTCAGATGCTTCAAATTCAGATATTAAAAGTCATGCACCCCAACTCAGCCCGTATTGAACAAGTTTGAAGAGGAACTGATGGTAAACAAATTGAATCATCGTTTAGTTTGTAGCTTGGATATACTCAGCCCGTACCACCCAGTTGTTGGTGCCATGCCTGATGTACAGAAAATATGCAAGATAATTACAGAAGCGGACTCGAAAATTCTAACGTCCTGCGTGAATGGAGAGGTCACCATACCATGGAGACTACTACAAACAACGGATAAAATCATGGAGATTGTGAATGATAAAGGAGTAGTGGTGAAATATTGCTACAGAGAAGCTAATAAAGTGGCGGACAAACTTGATGCACTTAGCCACACACATCGTCAACACCTTACTTTTACAAGTTTTGAAGATTTGCCTAGACAAGTCAGAAGTTTCATGAAATTAGACAGATGGGAAATGACTTCATCTAGACTCAGAAATCTAAAGGCATGGGAGGTCACCTTTGAGCCACCATGAAGCTTAGTTCAGTAGATAGGTAGTCTCACTTTGTTTTGGATTCGAAAATTGAGTAAGAGGATGTTTTGTCAGTCTCTCAATTCTTTGATGGTAAGGCCACATATCCCCCTCAACAATTGTTTTGCTTTCAGAAGGTTCGTAATAAAAGTTGACTGTTTCGCTTTAAAAAAAAATTCTACAACATTTGAACAAAGATAAGACTCCCAAGTCTTGCATCTACTTAAAACCGGTCTTTCTTTTAGAACTTGCCTATTAAGCTAAAGCACTAAAGTCTTCTCAGATGCTTCAAATTTAGATATTAAAGGTCATGCACCCCAACTCAGCTCGTATCGAACAAGTTTGAAGAGGAACTGATGGTAAACAAATTGAATCATCGTTTAGATTGTAGCTTGGATATACTCAGCCCGTACCGCCCGGTTGTTGGTGCCATGCCTGATGTACAGAAAATATGCAAGATAATTACAGAAGCGGACTCAAAAATTCTAACGTCCTGCATGAATGGAGAGGTCACCATACCATGGAGATTACTACAAACAACGGATAAAATCATGGAGATTGTGAATGATAAAGGAGTAGTGGTGAAATATTGCTACAAAGAAGCTAATAAAGTGGCGGACAAACTTGATGCACTTAGCCACACATATCTTCAACACCTTATTTTTACAAGTTTTGAAGATTTGCCCAGAAAAGTCAGAAGTTTCATGAAATTAGACAGATGGGAAATGACTTCATCTAGACTCAGAAATCTAAAGGCATGGAAGGTCACCTTTGAGCCACCATGAAACTTATTTCAGTAGATAGGTAGTCTCACTTTGTTTTGGATTCGAAAATTGAGTAAGAGGATGTTTTTTCAGTCTCTCAATTCTTTGAGGGTAAGGTCACATGTCCCCCTCAACAATTGTTTTGCTTTCAGAAGGTTCGTAATAAAGGTTGACTGTTTCTCTTTAAAAAAAAAACATTCTACAACATTTGAACAAAGACAAGACTCCCAAGTCTTGCATCTACTTGAAACCGGTCTTTCTTTTCGAACTTGCCTATTAAACTAAAGCACTAAAGTCTTCTCAGATGCTTGAAATTCAGATATTAAAGGTCATGCACCCCAACTCAGCCCGTATCGAACAAGTTTGAAGAGGAACTGATGGTAAACAAATTGAATCATCATTTAGTTTGTAGCTTGGATATACTCAGCCCATACCGCCTAGTTGTTGGTGCCATGCCTGTTGTACAAAAAATATGCAAGAATAATTTTGCCATCACTATTCGTGATGATGCCGGCTGATCCACAGTCCCCATTTAAGTAGCTACCATCACTATTCAACTTGTAATATAGTGGCGGTGGCTTGCTCCATTTAACTATTCTGACGGATTTATGCCCTATTGATTGATCTATAACATTTTGTAATTGTCCCCATGACCTCTGTATGCGCAATTTTCCAAACTTTTGCATTGGCATCTCTGTTATAGTCGTAGATATCAATGACACGGATCTTTATATTGACGGAGATTCCGCCCCATACCTAGTTGCGCACCTCGACCTCCATAACTCCCAACAACTAACCGCTGGTATGATCTTGCCCATGAATGTTTCCACCACATTCATACGTTTGAGTGACCACCATTTGTATAAAAGTTGGCTAAACTGTAAGTTTCCAACATTATTACCAAATGGTCTGGAAAACTCTATCCAGATGGAATGTGCAAAATTTCCTGAGCAAAATAAGTACTCAGAGCTTTCCAATATACTGGTTGGGGGTGAGCAGCAGTCACATTCAGCCTGGAGATTGTATCCGAATTTTGAAACTTTCTCAATCGTTGGAGCTCGATCTTGAAATGTTCTCCATAGCATGAAGCTTATCTTGAAAAGAACTTGTTTTTGCCATATCTTCGAAAACCATCTTGACTGCTTCTTCTTGTCTCTTAAGAGATTCCAAGCGGATGTTATTGAGAATTTTCCATTAGTATCTGCAGCCCATATTATTCTATAAGGGGCTGTAGGAGAGAAAGTTATTTGATGTCGGGCAACTTCATCTCTGACTGATTCAAGCACTTCTATCCCCATTGAGTCCAGTTGCCAGCTTCCCTGAGTGAGAACTTCTCTTATTTTAATGTCTTTTGGCTTAGGATTTGCTGGCCGGTAAATGTATAATGGGCCTGGCCCTGTCCAATTATCATACCAGAAGGACACGTCTACTTTCCCAGGAAGCCATATTATATTTTGTTCTACCCCGTACTTAATATCACATAGCGCTTTCCATTATTGTGACTATCCTGTTCTCCACCTAGTGATTAGGGGTGGTTTCTTTTATAGTATTTGGCCAACATAAACTCTTTCCATAGCGATGTGCATATTCTTAGGTTCCACCATGACTTGACTGTGAATGCATTGTTTACATCTTGAAGCCTCCTGAACTAAGCTCCGCCTTCGTTATATAGATAACACAAAGCCTTCCAAGACACCCAATGATGCCTATTTTACCAGTCGGAGCCCCTCTAGAAGAAATTGTCTAATATTCTCTCTATTTGAGCGAACACTCCTTTCGGCGGATTCATAGTGGACAGGAGATGAATAAGTATTGCCTGTAGTACATGCCTGATGAGAATGGCTTTACCACCAGTAGACAAAAAAATTGTTTGCCACCCTCTTGTTCTATTCGCCACTTTGCTAATTAAGTCTGAATAGTGTAAATTTTTTTGTCTTCCTATGAAAAGTGGGCATCCCGGGTATTTGACAGAAAACTCCTTACACTGCATTCTCGTGACATTAGCTATCTTGTTGATTGTTCTTCGCGATGCTCTAGCAGCTACCATAAAGCAACTTTTGCTTTTGTTTATTTGTTGTCTTGATATTTCTTCGTATCTAGATAGAGTGTCCGTTATCCGCTTCAATGTTTTCCTGCGACCACTAGCAAAAAGGATAATATCATCTGCAAAAGCTAGGTGGTTGACATGTAGGACCGATCTAGCCATATGGAACCCTGTATAACTTTTTCTTTCTTATAAATTATTCAGCATGACTGAGAGTAGCTCTGCACTCAGAAAAAATAGTGATGGTGATATGGCGTCACCTTGCCTCAACCCATTCTCTAACTTGAAGAAGCCATATCTCTGCCCATTAATTATCATAGAGTACCAATTGCTTGAAATTTATCTTTGTATCAAATCTACCCAACCAGCCGCAAAACCCATCATTCTCATCGGGTGACTTAAGTATGGCCACACGAATCTATCAAAGGCCTTGGCCATATCAAGCTTTAGGACCACATTGCCATCCTTCTAGGGTTTATTTATTTCTTTTATGATTTCTTATGCTAGTGGAATATTCTCTACGATTGATCTGCCCCTTATGAATCGTGACTGGTTATTGGGGATAATTTTTGGTAAATTTTGTCCTAGACGTGAGTTCAAAATTTTTGCAATAATCTTGCTCGATACATTACAAAGACTAGTTGGTCGTAGGCCAGACAAGCGTTGGGGAAAGTCCACTTTTGGTAGTAGTACAAGGCATGTATGTGTAAAGAACCTGGGCATGGTTTCCCCTGAAAGAAATCCACGACAACATTATACACATCCTCTGAGATCACAGACCATCAAGTTTGGTAGAAAAGTGCACTCCGTCCATCAGGTCCAGGTGCACTCTCTGGGCTAATGGAAAATACAACATCTTTCACCTCATCCATTATTGGGATTCTGTAAGAATTTTGTTATCCTCAATAGACACTCTTGGTTCTATACAGTCTAGCGCCGACATATCCTCTGAGGCTTCATTATGATAAAATATTCTTTGGAAGTGATCAATTGCTGCTGAAGCAATGTCTTGACCTCTTTCTCCCCACTATCATCTTGGATTCTTCGAATATTCAGTTTCTTCCTTTTGCCTTTTATAACACTATAAAAATATGTTGTGTTCCTGTCCCCGTCTTTTAGCTAATTGGCCTTTGTTTTTTGCCTGAGAATTGCTTTTTGAAGTTTAAGAAACTACACATACTCTGCCTTCGCCTTATTCAACTCAGCTCTTTTACTTGTTGACTTGTCCATTACTAGAGCATTTTCTAGATCTGCAATTCGTGTTTCCAGTCTCTTTGGCTCTTCGTATATGTCCCTAAACGCTTCCCTGGACCACCTGCTTAATCTCTTGCAGACTTTCTTTAATTTTTGATGTAATATCCACATAGAATTTCCATCAATTGGTTCCTGCCATACTTGTTTCACCACATGTATTAAATCTTCGTGTTCTACCCCGCAGTCTAAAAATATGAAATATCTTGGCTTGCTATTTTCTGTAGACTTCATGGTTATGAATAAGGGAGTATGATCTGAGCAGACTCTAGCTAGATGTAGAACTGAGGTCTCGTTGTACACGTCTAGCCAATTTTGATTAATAAGTAATCTATCCAATCTTTTCCATATTATTTTAGTTGGCCCTCTATTATCGCTCCAGGTAAACCTCACACCATAGAAACATGCATCTTTGAGGCCACAATCATCAATGCATTCCATAAAGTCAAAGATTTTATCAATTTTGTACGGCCTTCCACCTGATTTCTCCTCAACATCAAGAATTGCATTAAAATTACCTACCACACCCCACGGTCCTTGAATTTTACTATGCCATGCTCTTAGCTCTTCCCATAGTTGCTTTCTTTCTAATGTTGTACATATCCTTCAGTACAGTTTGTCCCATATCTAATGCCAAAAAGATCATATTTTATTGTTACAATTGTGGTAGCAGTGTTGCATACCCAACCAATATCTGTATCTTTCTATTTTTGAAGACCTGACCATAGGTTCTTATAAGGGAATAAAGGGTAATTTGTATTGTGTTTTTAGATATTTAAGCCTCCCAAAGGTTTGTTCGGACTTCATGCCCCTTATGTTCCATGAAATTGTGTTAATCATGAGAAACATTAGGGGTGGAAGCTTTTGTTCCTGTTTTATTATTTTTGATTGATCTTGGTGATGACCAACCCTTAGCTCCATCTTGGCCCTGAGTACCTCTTGGTGAGAGGTTGTTGAATTTTGTTATTCTATCCTGAACACTTGACAATTTCTTTATTATCCTCAAAAGCAAGGGCCCTATGTGGCCTTAGCAAGTTTCATCATTTGATTTTATTTCTTTCTCTATCCCATTCAATATTTGTGAGTCACCAGCTTGCGTTTCTGGTATCATGTCTGTGTCCTCAGCTTTACGTCTCATATGTTGCTCCCATTGACCTTTCAACTCATTGCCTCTTGTATTGGTGATTTCACTGGTGTAAGCGTATGGACCTCAATGGGGATTGCAGTATTGAGTTTGCACTCGTTCTTCTCCCTCCTTATTTTCACTGGCCTAAGGTTAAGGGTAGGAAAGGTTCTATCCCCTAAGTAACCTTCGAGCCATTCCACATCAGATAAGTCTTCGGGGTTATCTAAGACTTGAATTTATTTTTCTTCTTAGTTGGAATATTCTTGACCTGCTCTTGTATCATAGTAAGGAGCTGTGTCTCCACAGCTAGTGCATGCTCTTCAACCTGCTCTGGAATAATTCTAGTCTGTTTCCTTATTTATTTTGCCTTTCTCTTCATTTCTACTATGTTCTTCACCTTCTTGTCCTACTTTCCTCTATTCTTTTTGGCAAAGGCAATTTGGAGTTGCGTCGAACCTCTTTGTGGGCTCTTTTCCTCTGTGATAACCAGCGCCAATGGTGTTAAAGATGGCACAACTTCCATTGGACTATCTTTTTGTATTACTTGTTCCATCATTGGAATTTTTGCCTGTTCGGTTCTCTGAGTTAACCTTTGAAAATCTTCAGTAGTCACTACTTGTTGATTCTTGTTGATTCCCTGTATGTTCATCTTTGTGCTTTTTGCTTTAGTCACCTCTATCCACTTTTCCTCCTCTTGTCTTTCACCTTTATCATTCCGTTTGTCTTTCACCGCAACTGATGCACCAATTCCTTCCTCCTTAGGATGTTGTAGCCTACAATATTCATCGGAATGTCCCTTCATCCTTCAGTAGAAGTAAAAATTAGGCATGTTTTCATATTCTACCACCTGGTTGAAAGTGTCCAGTTAGCCCTTATTATCGATCAGGGCTACCTATATCTCCTTCATCCTTGGCCTCGTTAAATCGATTTCAACTCGAGCCTTGGCAGTCGTCGGTCTGGTACGTGCCACAATGGCCTTGTACAGTGCGATCAAAGGGCTTATAGGCTCTAAGATTCTCTCAATTTCCACCCACTCTTGATAGTGCCAAGGTAGTTCTGGCAGCGTCACCCAAAAATGTACTAAGGTTGACTCCATGTCTGCTTTGAATTTTCGTGTCCACCTATCAATCCATATGATGGTACCACAAAGCAACATCGTTCTTTTGCTATAGAGACGCTTAAAGTCATCTTCTTCGCTGAAATCTATAAACACGTGCCTCCAATCATACGCCCTAATTTTGATAGATCCCCTTCAACGGAAAAATTCTCTTGAAGTCGTCCCTGAGTTTATCGATTTGTGGTCTGTTTCTTGAGAACTTTCCCACCACAGTCAACTTGCACTTTTCTGCTAACAAGCCCTCATCTTCTTTTGAGAATACTACTCTCGCTCCAGTCGCACGCCTCTCCTTCCTCCTCCGCTCAAGAAACCATCCAACACAGTCAAATAACTTGACTTGTTGAGGAATCTGTCTATAGTAGGGTTGGTGAGTGTAGTATGCACTCCCTGTTGATTTCCTTATGCACGTTGCCGATTGGATTCATGGTGTAGATGTTGATTCTGAGAATTAGGATTTTGCCTTAGGTTCGATTTTGAGGCGCATTCTATTCCTCCTTTATTTTCTTAATTTTAGATGATCTTTACTAATTCCTTGTCCTCATTTATGTTGTAGAATAAAAATCAAGTAAATAAAGTGATCAGTAGATGACTCTTTCGCTGTTTTCTTTTTCTTCTAGAAATCAAAAGTGATATTGCGATAGCTGGTGTGCGTCTCCGTGTTTATCATCACTCTAATTAGTATAACAAGTGTCACGGGCATGGTTTCTGTCCGTCGAAACTTGCATGTACGGCAGCCAAGTCCCGCACTTGACTTCAGTCAGCCTTCTATAATACTCGGCCTGACACCAAAACGTGCTAACACTTTCTGTGAGCTTTTGGCATGTGCCAGCTGCTTCCCACAGCATGTGCCATCACTTCAGCTTGCTGCCCATGTGCGTGCATTAGCTAGCTGCAATGCCCTCTAGGCTGGCATTGCCTCTTGCCTTGCCCTTTGACACTGCTCCGTTCCAATGTCATAGCTAGGTCTGCCTTGTGCGCATGACCTCATTGCACTTTGTTTGCCTTGCACACTTCATTTTTTCCTTGCCATGGCATCACAACCTCATGCTTTGATGCCCTTGCCGTGTTTAAGCGTCACCCTCAACCCACATCTCTTTGTCAAGCCCTTGCCATGATAAATGTCTCGCATTTCAAATCCTCATTCTCTTGACTCAGTCTTGCCAATTCTACCTCAAGGTTGGCAAGCCTTGTCATGAGGGTCTAAATATCGTCACCTTCGGGGACATTCCCAATCAATGCCTCCAATATCGTCACCTTTGGGGACACTATGTTAATACTAGTGTTTCTCAATATTAATTAGCATAAAACATGAATAAAAACTCACCTTGGAGTGTATGAAGTGCCCATGGCCGAGAACTTCTTTCTCTAGAACCCCAAAACCTTCAAAATCTTCTTTATTTTCTCTCTCCCCAAAGCTCCCTCTATTAATAGAACAAGGGTCTGTATGGGCCACGCATCCTGCGTGGGCCACGTAACCTGGCCACACAGCTTGAGCCCTTTCTTCTCCTCTTCCTCCCTTCTTCTGGAATGGGCCACGTAGCCTGCGTGGGCCACGCATCTTGGCCACGTAGGGCTTCAGTGATTTTTTAATTTTCTTTATTCAGTTTTCCTAAGTTATTTCCTTAGACACTTAACTTAGGGAACTCCGGCCCTAATGACCTTCATGTCCAAGTATTGTGATGATCCAGATAACCTTGTGTGGGCCCGCACATACTTTGAGGTCTTACTAAGTATTCTCTTAAGCTCGAGTTAGACTTAATCTTGTTAGAAAAAATTTTGGGGCTTTACATTCTTCTAGTAGCTTTACACATATTTCTGAAAGTTCACCTGAAAATATAAATGTAGACTATGAGCAACTTCAAGAAGATTATGGTATAGATGATAATTTAGATGATATTGAGCCACCTGATAATCTTGAAACACCACCACCTACATATGGTATTGCTAGTTAAAATACTAGGGGTGCTAGTCGTGGTAACCATAATATAGGTAGGCCTCCTCTTCCTATTAAAAACAATTCAAGATTAAGAAGTAAGTGTTAGGAGTGTTTTGAAAGACTAGAAGAAGATAGAAATTATGTAAAATGTACTATTTGTTAGGACGTTTATAAACATGAGACCGAAGGTAAGCAAGGGGTAACGGGTCAAACGTAGGCACATGGTAGATAACCTTCCTATTATATGGGGTACTGATGAACAATCTGGCCAACAAAAGCTTAACCCGGGTACTGATGGTTTATTGGGTAAATACGATATATTGAAATATCGGGAAGAATTAGCTAAAATGATTGTTCTAGGTTGTTTACCTTTTAGATTTGCTGCTTCACCATATCTTGTTACTTATATTCAAAGAATTTATAACTCTTTATTTAAAGGTATTCCTCGAAGTACTTGTAGAGCTGATATTTTTAGGCTTTTTGGACAATATCATACATATATCCGTTATTTGTTCGCTAGTCTTCCTTGTAGAGTTTCTCTTACTTCTGATATTGGTCGTGCTGTTAATGGAGATAATTATTTGACTGTTCCATGTCATTGGATAGATGATAATTTTCTATGAAAAACATATTATTGCTTTTAAATATGATGAAGTTCAAAGTCATAGTGGTGTATTTATAAGTAATACTATCCATGAAGTTGCTATATTTTACAATCTTGAATAAAAAGTTTTGTATATATCATTTGGTAATGTTTCTAACAAAAATGCTACTATTTCACTATTAAAAATGCATCTACACCCACCACTTCTTAAAATATTTCATGTTAGGTGTGCATATTTATAATTTAATTGCTAAGAGTGGCTTTTAATTATTTAGAAATGAGATTACATTAGTTAGAAGAGTTGTTGGTGTAATTCAAAGTAATAATATAAATGCTAGATTAAATGCATTTAAGGATAAATGTGAACAATATGGACTAATACCAAGACTCATGCCTGAAAAAATAGTTACTAGGTGGAATTATACTTATTTATTCTTAAGATGCCGTTATAAATATAGAATGCCTATAACTAAAATTGCTAATTCCCATTGTACCAATCCTAACCATTTGTTAACATCTAGTACTTGGAATGTCATTGAAGATGCTGTAAAAATTTTACAAATTTTTTATGTAGCTACACTTGAGTTTTCTGGAGATTATTATCCTACTATTGCAAATAGTTTATGTAACGACCCGACCGGTCATTTTGAGCTTTAGTGTTCCATTCTGTGGTTTGAAACTTTGAGTAGCTTCATATTATGTATTATGAATTGTGTGTATGGTTGAACTCGGTTTTCGAACAGTTCAGGATTGATTTGGAAGAATGGTTCTCGTTTTAGAAGCTTTAAGTTGGAAGAGTTGACCAATGTTTGACTTTTAGGTAAACGGACTCGGAATCGGGTTTTAACTATTCCAATAAGTTTTTATGATGATTTTGGACATGTCCACAAAGTTTGGTTAAATTTCGAGGAGTTTTGGATAACTTTGGGTTGTATAATGATTGTTTACGGTTTCGATATCGATTTGAGCATAAAGGTTACCATATTGAGCAAACAACCTTTAATTCGTGTTTCGACTATACCATTATTTCCGTATCGTAATTTTGGAACCATAGCTACTGAAATCATCAAGTTTCGATATCGTATGAGGAATTTATGGTCATTTTACTAAGAATTGGGTTGCCAGATTTTTCAGATTAATTACGAAATTGCCACTAAATTCGTATTTAAAAAATCTACATTATTTCAAAATATTGAAACCAACATATCTCCTTCATTATAAGGTCAAATGGAGTGATTTTGTGATGACCCAAAAGGTTATCTTTAAATTTAATAATTATTTCTATTTCTAAGACCTCGAAAAACATTATTTCTCAGATTAGTATTTTGACAGTTCCAGTAGGTCCGTATCGTGATTTGAGACTTGGGGGCCCGAAATTTAATTTGGAGGTCCTTAACTTGAATTATCGCCAGTTGGCGAAAACTAAAAGCCTAAAGGCTTAAAGATTTTAAAGTTTGACCACAAATTGACTTTTATTGATATAGGGTGTTTGAATTTCGTGAGATTTTTTGGAATTCGAGACGTGGGCCCCACATTCGATTTTTTAGATGAATTTTGGATTTTAATCCGGAAAATTTGTAAATTCATATGGAATTAATTCCTGCAATTTGTACTGAGTATATTGAATTGTTTATGAATAGATTTGAGGATTTCAGACACGAATTCGCGAGGCAAAGGTTTATTGGATTCTTGAAGTTGGTTGCAAAGCGAGGTAAGTGTCGTGGTTAACCTTGACCTTAGGGAATAGAACCCTTGAATTATTTGCTATATGAATTTCATGTGTAATGATGTATAGGCAAGGTGACGAGTGCCTATACTTTGTCAATTTAATTGTTTTCTTAATTATTTAAACATCTTAAATTATTTTCAGGCACGAATTAATTGTTATAATAATTGTTTCTCTCCTATTCCTTGTCAAATATTAATTCTTGAATTCCTGAAATAATTATCACATGCTCATTTGATTTATGTATCTTAATTGCTACTTGACATTTAGCATATTAAATATTATACTACCTATTTTCTCCCTGATTTTCATAATTAATTACTACTTATCATTGTTTCTTTCATAAATGAATTATAATTATTGTATGCCTTGATACTTAATACTTTCTCATTGAATGTGGTATTTATTGGAGTATTTTTATTACATTTAAGAGTTGTTAATATATATGGGGGGATCGGGTTGCACGCCGCAACAAAAATAAAAATAAATATATTGGGAGATCTGGTTGCACGCCGCAACAGAGTTATTTAAAGTTTATATTGGGGGATCGGGTTGCACACTATAACAGATTTATTAAAGTTTATATTATTGGAGCGAGTTGCACGCCGCAATGGAAATTTGTTGAGGAATTATATTGTTGGGGCGGGTTGCACGCCACAACGGAATTTGATTGAAATAATTATTGGTTATGGCTGCCGAGTTGACTCCAACTATTAAAATGAGTTACCTGATTTATTTCTATTATTGTTGTTATTATTATTATTGCGTACAGGTTAATGTAAGTGACCTGTCTTAACCTCGTCACTACTTCATCGAGGTTAGGCTCTGCACTTACCAGTACATGGGGTCGGTTGTACTGGTACTACACTCTGCATTTCTTGTACAGATTTCAGAGTTGGTCCCAGTGGCGTACCGTAGATTTGCCCGGATACAGCTACCAGTGGAGACTTGAGGTATAACTGCACAACGTTCACAGTTCTGAAGTCCCCATCTTATCTCAGCTGTGTATTATATTTCAAATAGCTTGAACTTTATTCAGACCTTTAATTGTATTATTCTAGAAGCTCGTGCACTTGTGACTCCATTTCTGGGATGGTATTTAGATATCGCGTTTATTATGGATTATTCACTTTATTTCAGACTTTATGTTTGCATGATCGGGGTGTATTATAGCTCTCAACACTCAATTACCACTCAATAACTCTTGTTCAGAGAGTAATTTTTGCCCAATTTGGTTTTTTTTAAGTCCAAATGGGTATTGCACAAAACGGTTGATAAAAGCTCGAGTCGGGTTATTACTATCTCTAGGTTGAACCCTTTAATTGGGATTATCAATCTCTCGATTGACCCAATTTCTTATTAGCCAATTTTTTCTAGACTAAGTCTCCCTTTCTCAAGTAGAGACCAAGTCAAATAGGCATGAACCAATGTTTGCAACCATTAATTCCACAAATTAAAACATGAACAAGGCTAAATAATAAATACCCAATCATAAACAAGCATTAAATTAAACACCCATAAGGTTTACACACTAGGGTTGGGTCACGACCCTAGTGAAAATCTAGCTACTCATGCTTGAAATAGAAGAAAAAAAAAAGAAATGATAATTAAACTCATATTACAAGATTAAGATGATAAAATATATGTTAAAATAGCTCAAAATATAAAAAACTACTAAAAGAAGTAAAGAGAAACGACTACTGTAGCTACCAATGTCAAAAGTTGACCTAAAAAAATGAAACTCTTCTATTTATACAGAGCTAGAATTTTCGGACAAAAATGCCCTTTCAGAAGTTCTACGGCCGTAAAATTCCATGTGCGATCCGCACTTTGCTTCAACCTGACAGAATTGGAATCTTGCGGCCGCACAATTCTGAACCGCGGCCGCATCTTTCTCTTTCTGCGGTCCGCACATTTCTGAGTGCCGCCGCACATGGCTCTTCTGCTGACCGCACAGATGCAACTGCGGTCACGTAGCTGATCTTCTGTGGCCGCATAATAATTGTGCGGTCCGCGCTTCTGTTGAACTTGACTGCAGGTTCTCTGAACTTGCCCAGGATTTGCGGCCGCACATTTCATGTGCGGACCGCACTTTGCATTTGGCTCTGATGGGATTTGCTTCACAATCTGCGGTACACACTTTTGAGCTTATGTTCCTGTTTTTGTCCTTGAGTTCAGATCACTCCTTCTTGAGTTGGATTTCATCTTTTGGGGCTCATTTTTCACTATTCCTCCAATTAAGCATATTTCATCAGTTTTCGGGAACACAATTAAAAGCTTTTGGACTAAAACGAAAGCAAAAAGGAGTTAATAAGTAGTCAAAATTTCCACTTATCAGAACTGTAAACGAGCTGAGCATTTTATTTCTGAGTTATTTCCTGTACCATTTTTATTATATTGTTATGAGCCGTTGTTGGCTATCAGTGTTGGACTTTGACATGTGTTCCAGCTCGTCATTACTTTCAACCTAAGGTTAGGTTTGTTACTTATTGAGTACATGGGTCAGTTGTACCCATACTACACTTCTGCACCTTGGGTGCAGATATTGGATGTTGATGTTGATGTGATCGACGGGAGCGAGATTTGAAGATGTGCATGTGTTCTGTTGGTAGCTGCCTCTGTTGGTAGCTGCCTCTTCTTTTTTTGCAAATCCTTCATGTGAGATCTGTTCATCACTCAGTGTAAATTTTTCTACTTTTTAAGTATAATAATTTCTTTTAATAAATCTATCACAATTTGCTTCAAAATTCAAATCAAATTGAAATAGTTGTGAAAATCAAGAATTGAAATAGGAATATTGTGTCTCTGGACCTGCACTTAATTTATAAATTATAGATGTGAACTAATTAAAGATCATAAACTTAACGTGTGCTGCTGCATGTTATGCTCGATAAAAAAATATTTAAAATTGTAGAAATTCTAATTAAGATGACCTAACACCATTAATTATCTACAATATATAGAGAGTATTAATTTAATTAAGGGAAAAGAAAATCATGAAAGAGTCCGTTGAATTTAATTAACATTGGAAGCATAATAAATTTTTGAAGTTGAGTATAAGAGTCCGTTGAGTATAAGAGTATAAGGGCTGGCAAGTGGGCCGGTCCCGGGCCTAAACGGGTCAAGTAGGCCGGTCCAAAACGGTCCCGGGCCCGGTCCCGAGCCGGCCCAAATTAAACGGGCCAAACGAGCCCGGGCCTAAACGGACTTTTTCTAAGGACAGGTCCGGGACCGGGGTCGTTTGGTCCCGGGGTAAACGATCCCGGGCCGCGGGTAAACGGGCTAATTGGACCATAAGATGTATATATAGTATATAAGATGTATATATAATATATCGATATAAGATATATATATATATATATATAAACTATATTCGATAAGCTATATATACATCTTATATACTATATATAAGATGTATATATAGTATAGTATATATATTAAATATATATATAGTATATATATATAAGCTATATTCGATAAGCTATATATACATCTTATATACTATATATAAGATGTATATATAGTATAGTATATAGTATAGTATATATATTAAATATATATATACACACTTAAAAGAGTTTATAAGGACATCCAACTTTAGTATGATGAATAAATTGTACTGAAAATTTCAGCATACCAATTGAGTCGCTGAGCATGTGACACAAACTTCTAAGAATTAAAATTGGCTCCTGATAAAAAACAATGCAAATCGTAGGACAAAATTATTAAGTCTAGGAACTAACCCAGCATGCAACCTTGTAGTTAGGGCTTGAGACTTTCATGTAGCTACAATGCTGCTTCAATTGGATTGAAAATAGATGACATTACTTACATGTACATATGAAAAGAATCAGTTTAAACTAGGCGTGCATAATCATAAACACGAGAAAAATTTACTTATATCAATTTGGTTCATCTTTTCTTAAATTATTGAAGAACATTAATTTTAAAGAGAAAATAATATTAATCGAGCTTAATCTATTAAGACTTAAATCTTAACATCATAGGCGAGAGAGAAAGAAAAAAAAATAAAAAAGAAGAACGGTAAAGCATGTAGATAGGCTGCAAGGCTAACATACATTGTTGGCATGTTTAAATACCAAAAGCTTATTCTCGTAGTAAAGAGTCAAGAAGAAGAAGTTCTTATAGTTCAATATTCAAAATATTCTCATATGCCCACTCAAATCTTCCTTGCTTTGCTTTGTTCATATAAATAATATAAAACGTAACAGTGATAATAAAGCATACATGGTACGAATGAGCTAAAGTGATGTCTTTAATAGTATATCTTTATAAGAGATAAGTTGTATGGAATTAGCATTGTTTACTACTAAACATGTCTATTGTATTGTACGCTTCTAAATTTATTCTCTTACTTTACTTTTTATTTATTTCATCTTTCTTTTCTTAGCTGGGTATTTTTTCACATGTAAAACATGTACATAGAAACTAGTTTAGAAAAATAAATTTTATTCAATAATATGAACTCTATCTTTTAAGAATAAAAAAGACAAATGATACTTCACTAAAAAGATTCGTATTTTTAATATAGTATAAATATAGATAGATAGATATACATTTGGTTGATAATACGAGCATCTTGATAAGCCTGGTCTTTCTTTTGGGGCATTTTCATAAATACATATGTTATAAGAGATTATATACAACTTTAATTGAAATTACATTTTGTACAATATTTGTTTTAATTTCATAAAATTAAATATCTAGAGTTAGTATCCAAAAAAACGATAGAATCCCTATAATTAAGGAAATCGACTAATATTCAAATCAATCCAAACCTAAGAATCTCCATTTAGTTAGATATTAATTAACAGATTATTAAGAGATATTATATGTCATTTTTGCATAAATCACTTTGTAGATCTCCTCTTTAGAGTTTTCTGGTGTTGTTTGTTCGTAGTCAATTCAACCTTTATAAGTTTTCACCTTTTCTGACTTCTTGTTAAACTCCCACACTCATATCCATCTTCGTGCTTATATCATGCGCATTGTCTCTCTCTATATATATTTATATATAGTTAATTAATTAACTTTGCAAAAATTCCATTTTCCTTTAAATTTATAATATACTATATACATATATGTAAGCATATAATATCATGCATACTATATATAATATATTATATTATATATATTATATAATTTTATAATATACGTATTATATATATAATATTGTATGATATATAGTAATTGTTGGAAGAAGACAAGTTCAGTGATAAGAAATACAATAAAGGAATTTGACAGAATGGTTCCTGCTCTATTACAGTAAAAGTGATCTCGTGTAGTAGTTCTAAAGAAGTCATATGCCTTGTGCTTGGAACTTGATATGTATTTCATAGATGAATTCACGTTTTTCCTTATGCATACTCAAATCCACTTTTGTTATGTTCTTGCCTGGACAATTGTGACAACAAAATAACCTTATTGACTTATTGTTCTAGTCTCAATTTCATGATTTCATCTAATGGTTTTGGTGGATATATGAATTGAAAAGCTATTCTATTGTATATAAATGGAGGAAATGACCGGTGAGAGGAGAATATAAGAGACGGGAAGAAGAAATCAGGGGGAAAAGTTGTAGATTTTAAATGAGTATATGTTTAGGTGAGAGAGAATCTTAAGAGAAATATATTAGGATATATTTCTGTGAGATAATCTCAAGAGAGATATATTAGGTATACAAAAAGTTATAGATTTTAAAATGTACTATATTTATGTAATTTTCTAAAATAAAACTATTTAAATATACTTATTTAAATAAACTTTAAATAAGTTGTATTCTGTGTAAATTCCTCATTTTTTTTCGAAATTATTGGAAACACAAACCAACCAATATATTCTTGTTACTGTGAATCCCCTCGTTCAACTTCAACAAGTAGGGATCTCCTTCACTTCGGGTACTAAGGAGGAACAAGTCCTGTTCTAGAAAACAATCCCACCACCTTCGGAGTCTGAAAGTCGGACTCCTAGCTTGACTAAGCTGTGAACTTCTATCACCATAGTTTTCTTGTCTGCCTCAATCACTTGGTATACTTCTCATACTTGATTATCTTTTTAAAGTACTTCCTAAAAATACTTATAGTATTAATGTGACGTAAGTCTTTAACCAGTACACCAAAGATTAGAGTCTCATGCAATGGCACTACCCTCGTGATACATAACTGGGCATAATTTTATAATTTTTATATCCTATACTAAATATGTGAGTTTCAAATCTCCAACCGGACTTACCGATAATTTTCGCAACTCCCCCTTAAACCAATTGTGTGTGCCTTTATGTTGGGCCTTCGTCAAGCTTAACAGATTATTGTGATTTATGGGCTGAACCAAAATGTCCTTACATCTTCCGCCAATAGCCCAATATGCTTTTTTTTTTGGTCCTTCCCTTTTTTGAAAACCTAGTATGCTGCTTTAATATTTTCAACAAATACAAGGGTATTTTTATATATATCTACTTTTCTGGCCACTATTAAAGTTATATCCGTATTGTATAAAGAATTATAAAGTATACCTGTTCGGATATGAAGTAGTTCAATCTTTTCAATACAACTTCAAAAATTAAATCTAAAGTTCTTCTATCTTTTAAATGCAACTTGAGAAGTTCGAATCTTAAGTAGTTCAATTTCTTCAATGCAATTTCAAATTTTGAATCTCAATTGCTCAAACATAAACTTGTTTTTCAAGTTTTTACAATCCAATACGCAATTCAACACCTAAAATCTACTCCAAATGAGCTCTAATTTTAAATATAACTTTCAAATATCATAAATAATAAACCTCAATCATCAATTTATTAAAACAATACAATCTATTATTAAAGAAACAATTTGTAGTTGATACTCATTTGAAAAAGTACTTTTGGATGTTAATGACATATAAAGATTACCTTACAACCGGAGCTATTTAAATAAACAAATGATTTAAATATTATTACAGAAATTATTACTTAAGTTCTTAAATTTTATTATTAAAATATTAAGAACATGGAAAAATTATCCCAAACGAAGAAAAGTGATTGTAGGAAAAAGGAAAAAAGGAAGAAGAGATTAAAGGACCCGTTTGGTCATAGATTTTGCCAAACTTTTTTCAAATTATTTTTTGGCAAATACATGTTTGTTCATAAATTTTATCCATATTTTGGCAAATTCTCAAAACCCAAAACTCAAAACCCAATTGTGGCCCAAAGTATTACTATTACATTTTTTAAAAATTGCCCCAAACTTTTATATTTTATAAAAGAGCTTACAATTTATTATTTTATAACAGTACTGCTTCGTCTTCTCGGCCATCTGATAGTGTATTATGTAGTTCATTATAAAAATGATAATTTTATACCAAATTTATTTAAATTCAGGACTATAGTTTGTGATAATGACAATGAATGTTATTGATGAAGGTACTGTTGCGTATTTGTGATAGTTTTTATAACTTGTGGGTATAAGTCATGTTTCATATTTAAAAAAAAAAGTGAAATATGTTTTGAAAACTGATGTCCAAACACATTTTCATCTTCAAACCAAACTTCACCCAAATTAAATTTTTCAAAATAAATTTGGGAATCTATGACCAAACGCAGCTAAGAGCCCGTTTGGCCATGAAATATTTTCACTTTTTTTCGAAATTTTTTAATCTTTTTAGAAATCTGTGATTGGCCATAAAATTTCCAATTTTCACTTGAAGATGAATTTCGGAATTTTTCGAAAATTTGAAAAACTCCAAAAAAAACTATTTTTCAAAATTTTCACTCAAATCACTCACAAAAACTAACAAACAACCCAAAATTATATTCATATCCAAACACAACTCTAATTTTCAAATATCATTTTTTCACTTAAATTTTTTTCACTTTTTTTTGTTTGAAATTTTACAATTCTTATGTCCAAATGCCCACTAAGGGCCCCTTTGGCCATAGTTCTATTTTACTTTTTAAAATTTTTTTCGCTTTTTATCGAAATCAGTGTTTGATCATGAAATTTTAAATTTTTCACTTAAAAATGAATTTTAGAATTTTTTAAAAATTTTAAAAACTCCAAAAAACTATTTTTTCAAAATTTTTGCTTTAAATTACTCATAAAAATTCAAAAATAGCCCCAAATTATATTTATGTCCAAACACACTTAAATTTCTTTTTGCGAAATTTTACCATTCTTATATCAAACGCCCACTAAATTACTTACTTAAAAAATACAAGTATACAATTGATATCTGTTTGCGTGAGTCGTACTCGTATACGACTGGACTCCAAAACACCCCGGGAACATTCTCCCGCGATTAAGAAAACTATCGGTCCTGATCTATCCACGTCATCACACTAACCACATCAACTCCCTACACCCTTCCACATAATCCCCAAATACTCCAAGCTCACCGAAACCACCTCTTCTTCTCTCTTGTAAAATTTCACATATAAATACCAAAGCATCTCGTCCCTGCTCCCTTTCTTCTTCAAAAAACACCTTTTAACAATCTGAGAAACTTCAATTTCCCTCCCCAAAAGTTTCCTTATGGATACACCGGTCCTCCATTCAAACAAGTGTAGTTCCTCTGTTTCCTTTAATCAGTTTCAGCCCTTTGGTATCTTTCCCTCAGTTGATTTTCATCGTTTGACTTTTAGTCAACTCTGTTTTTGCTTTTGACCTTAATTTACCGGAGCTGTCACCATGGGAAGAAGTAAGTTCTACTTCTAATTAGTGAAATCATACTTGTAATTCGACTAATTAAAATTACTCTTTAATTGTTTAACTCTAATTTTGTCAAAATAAGAGAACCTAATTTTTTTTTTTTTTTTTTTTTTGTAGAGAGTTCGCAAAGGAAGAATGCGGTGATGTTGGATAGCGATGACGCGGATAGCGTGAGTTCATTGTCAACTTCTCGGTCAGATATGATAGTGTCAGGTGTAGAGGAGGTTCAAGTTGACAAGGAGACTTTGCTTGATCAATGCGTCGATGCCCTCTATGAGAAAAGGTTTTTTCCAATGCGTTACGTTACATAATATAAGTATTAACCCCTTCGTTTCAATTTATGTGAACCTATTTTCTTTATAGTCCGTGCAAAAAAGAATGATTTTTTTCTTACTTGAAAGCAATTTAACTATATGCAATGATATATTTGCCTAAATTTTAATGTTGCATGTTAAAACAACTGCGCTCAGTCCCAAATAAGTAATAAACGCAAGTCCTGCCATCATCGTACCAAAAAATGGATTAGTATTGCATGTTGAATAAATAAATTGGACAGTCAAATATTGCATTTACATAATTTTCACAGCTTTAAAATTGTTTGAATTCATTCAACTATGTAGATTTAAATTTTGATGTGATGTTTTATTTATTACACATAATTTTCAACCCTTGTTTTAATATTTTCTTCTTGTGTTCATATAATGTACGTATAAGCTAAATTAACCTATTAACTTCCATATATAGTCAAATACCTGGGGATGTTTTTGTTTTTAAGTTTCAAAATTGTTTTATTATCATAGCTATTACCAATATGGTAAATATTTGTCAAATTGGCATTTTAAAATCTAAGTCTAGTTAAACTTCTTCATATAAAATAGAAATGGTGCAGAGGGCTATTAGCTTTTGGGAAAAAATAGTGGACCGTAGAGTTTTCCTTGGAAATGTTCTTTCTTTCTTTCTTTGACATTTTTTTTTTGTACCAGCTTTTTAAAATGTTTAATATAAAGTGAGGTAAGCTTGGGGGATGAAAGTCGATATTTCACTTGCACTTTAAAGACATCTACGTTTAATAATGTTCTTATGAGAAGCTTTTTATGATTTGTGTTTGGATTGGATTGATTTATCAAAGAAAATAAAAATAAAATATAATTGCAAAACATCACTTTGTAAAACATTCACTTTTGGAGAATGAACTTTGTAAAACAATCATCCAAACTTACATTTATTAGTTCTAGCTACATTCGATAAGATATAGCTATATTCCTAAGTAAGATGTGCATTAGATTAATTTTAAATTTTGAGATAAATTAATATGAAAGTACTAAAAGGTAAGTAATCATATATCTTTGAAAAACACATAGGTAAAAGAAATCATATTGAAAAGATAAATATGTGAAAATTAAAAGGAAGATTGTTGATATTTTTTTGGGGGGTGGAAAAGCTAATAAATATGGTTTTGGTTTGCTTTAGTTGTCAAATGATATTTTGGTTTGAATTGTGGAAGCTAGAAACTGAACGCCAGTGAATGGTTTCTATACTGAACGCCAGTGAATCTATATAATGTACTTTATTTGCTAGTTTACGGGCAGGCATCTTATCGGAGGTTTCTAATATACGCTTGTGTGATTCCTGATGAAGCATATACTTGGGGTAGTGTAGTGCGGACGATTTTAAAGCGAATTCCCCATTCGTTAGGTAGAAAAGATCACCAAGATTTCGTTCCGGCATCCCAAGATTCCTTTTTCAACAGAATCTTTTGCATTCACAAGTTCAGTGATTCCTGTAACTTAATTTGCTTGTTAATCCGCATGTCTATAGTTTTAATTTTTGGAAAAGAACTTTTCTAAAGCAAATTGGGCTACAAAGCACATGTAATAACTAAGTTGTTTATTTAGCTCCAGTTGATAGATGGCTTGTATATGGTACTGCGTTTTGCTTCTGACAAAGATGTGACTGATATAAATTATTGTTTGTTGGCTATGTAGGGGATCAACAAGAGAGAACGCTCTTGCGTCTATTATAGAAGCCTTCAATAGCGACATACAACATGAGTTTGTTGAAAAGAAGTAAGGGAACTTATGTTATGCTGATCTGTCAGTTGTCCAGCTTTTATTCTTTGACTTTAAAGTTCATATGGATGGAATGCTTGCTTTTAGGAATGACCTTTCTTGTGCTAGTATTACTTTTTGTTTTTAAAAAAAATCTTTGTTATGATGGTTAAAGGTGGTGGGTTCTGGCTAGTATCTGTAAAAGATCCTTAGACAACTTTTCTACCATATCGTAGTATCTACCAAATGCCAAACCAGCTAGAATTGCTCAGATATTTATGTCCACATGTGATTGGTTTACGGAATGTGAATGTTCTCTTTTGTTTCTAGGAGCACTACGGCCGTGACTATGAGTTAATTCCTTTCTTTTAGTAAAAATTTGTTATTTATGAATAAATGAAGATTTTGACTGCCAGTCTTTCTAATAGAAGGCTAATATCAAGGATTTGTTTGGTTCAAATAAATGATCCCATATGCTAGAGGGCCAAATTTTGTCTATCCACATTAATCTTATTACCTTAGTACATGTTTACAGATCGTTCAATAGCTACTTAGGAAATTTTAAGCCTTTAATGTAACTGCATAGCGGTTGCTTACCAAAAAAAAAATTAATTACGTGGCGGTTATTAATCTGTGTAACTTTTGACAATTTTTCTAATTCTTTTTTTTTTGGTTAAAATTTCATGAGCCATGTGGGTAGTCTTTTGCAAACTGATGATTGTCAAATTTAAATTATCGCACATTCATTGATTATGCTACAATCAATATATCTGATAGTAGAAAACGCATTGAATATTTGGTAGAAGATTTAGCTCTTTTTTTCCCCCTCCGGTGTCCAATGAAGTATTTATAGCACTTGCCAATATTACTGATATTTTGTTTCTTTTAGGTCTTTATGCTTCCTGTCAATTATTGTTTTATGGTTTTAAATATTTACGGCCAAATCTTCAGCTTTGTTCTATTATGTTTTGACTTCTCAGATTGCTGTAATTGTAACCTCTTGTTGTGCTCTTTTCACTGTTATGTTTTATCATGCAGGTTTGCCACTTTGTTGCAACAATGTCTGAATTCCATTAAACGGGGCTCCTCCAAGGAGATAGCTTTGGCATCTCATTTTCTTGGTCAGTAATCTTCTAACTCTGCATATTGATGAGCTGTGGGGTTCAGATAGTTATCCTTCAAGTTGATTCCTAAATTTGACTTGTGTCATTTCGTCTGTGATTAGGAATTTTGGCTTTAACTGTTGGTCCTGGGGAAAAAGCACATGAAATGTTGGAAGAATTAGTGTCTCCTATTACAGAGGCTCTTAAATCTCGTTCTGAGACATCTAAGATATCTTCGGTGTGTTTGTAGATGGTGGATGCTTCTTTAAGTATTGTTATTGCTTAGCATTCAAGCTTGAATGCTGACTTTTGTTTGGGCGATTTCAGCTACTGGAGTGTTTGGCCATTATCACTTTTGTTGGAGGTGAAGAGGCAGAGGAAACAGACAAGTCAATGCAATTGATGTGGCAAGTCATTCATCCAAAAATTGGTCCTAATGTATGTACCCCTATGTTTATTTTTCAGCGGGAACACGATTTTAGAAGCTTGGTTTTGTTGCTTTTATGTGGATGTGTATTGCGATGTTAATGCCAATCCTTGATCCCTATCTGTCAATATTTCTGTTTTGCGTTTCACTATTTAAGGTTTGGTCTTGCTGGTGTCATGTGGATGGTATATTGTAACAGAAATTCCAATCCTTGTTCCCTATCTGAGTATTTTGTTTTTGCTTACATGACTTCTGTTACGTTACGTATTTCATTGACGACTGTATCTGGTTCATTGATCAGGTAGCTACTGCTAAACCTTCACCACGAATGATAACTGCAATGGTATCTGCGTGGTCTTTCCTCCTTACTACCATTGATGGACGGGCAGTAAACCCAAAAAGCTGGCAAGGGTGAGTATGTGCTCGAACTCCATACCTACCCCTCCCGGAAAGAAAAATTAAAGAAAAAGCCAGTAAAAGGAAGAAAGAAGAGAGAAAAGTTGTACTTGTTACATCCCATCAAGGACATATTATTTGTGTGGTATGTTTGGATGAAGACTAGAATGGGATGCAGGGTTTGTATTTGGTGAGTGTATGACAATTGGAGTGTGCATCTTCCCATGATGCAGGTCAATCTCTTACTTTTCAACTCTGCTGGACAAGGATGACAGAGCTGTACGCATTGCAGCTGGCGAAGCACTTGCTTTAGTTTTCGAAGTCGGGAGTCTTGAGAAGTTCTCTGTTGAAGATAAAGGATCTACTGACAGCTCCACAGATGAAGCAAACAAATCTAAGCATATTTTGCATATCCAAGGATTAAGAGAGAAGGTCCTGAACCAGATGAGAAGCCTTTCAGTAGAGGCCGGAGGCAAAGGATCAGCCAAGAAGGACCTCAACAGCCAAAGAAACACATTTCGAGATATCTTGGAATTCCTTGAGGTACCACTCTGTTTTCAAGTTATTGCTCTGCGATTGTAGTAGCTACTGGCTCTAGTAACTTCCTTACATTCGGTATTAGGATGGATATACTCCAGAGAGCTCAATGAAGATTGGTGGGGAGTCGCTTACCACAAGCACCTGGCGTCAACTGATACAGGTCCTTGTCATTCCTGTCAGTCTTATAGCAACTAGCTAGCTGCTTATCTGCTGAAATTATGTGTAATTTGTTGAACAGTTAAACTTCCTAAAGCACTTCCTTGGAGGAGGTTTTGTGAAGCACATGCAGGTTTATTTTGCTTACTCATCACTTGAGTTTTTGGGCTGTTGGTGTTGGTTTTCTATTTCTTATAATCTATATTCCTGTCCACTGTGCAGGAAAATGAATTTCTTCATGATGTCGTTGGTTTCACACTGAAGAGAAAATTGCTTTCGGGTGTTGGGCATCGTGTATCTGGAACAGAAAAGGTGCCTCTGTGCTTCTAAAAGCACTTTATTTTATGGATATGTTGTGTATGGATGTGCTGAGATCACTTTAATTTTTTTTTAAAAAAAGAATAAGCCATCACCTTCAGGGCTGTGTGCCTTTAGTATGGGCGGTTAGGCATGACCTGTACCACGTCGATTGATGCAAAATAAATTACAGAAAGCAGAGGGGGACGTGGACCTAACCTCCAAAAAACGTGTAAGATTGAGTACTTTAACCTTCAAAAAAATAATGGAAGGACCAGCCTATACAATTCCTTTCATGCTAAGCAAGAAAGTTCTCAACTAACAAAGAAGTTACACTTGTCAAATCTTCTTCTTATGCTACGTATGTGATCTATCTTGTAGAAATAATCCTTTCACCTCTTTAGGGAGCTGTTGAAAAGAGTAGTAGAAGGTACCATTTCCACCGGAAGAAGCTTGTTTGGCTAAGAAGTCAGCCTCTTGGTTGGCTTCTCTGTAACAGTGAGAAATCTTTACATCTGCAGCACTTATAATCTGGACAATCTCTGATGATCCTTTTCAGCTTGAGGTTATTTGTGTCTTTGTCAGTTTGTCATTCAACGTGTTAATCACCACCGTAGGATCTAGTACAAGATAACAGTTGTTAATTCCTTCTTGTTTGCACCACCCCATATATACCTGCCATTGCTTCTGCTTGGTTGTTGCTCTTACACTGAGCTGGTAGTGGAAATGCCATGATCTCTTTAAGTTGACATTCCTCTTCGTGTATATTTGTATTGCTGGATAGATTTATTTTTTCCCTGTCAAGTCTGCAAGAAAAAAAAAGAGTTTTTCCTTGTTTATTGAGTCTTAATATTAATTTGACTGACCATTTATGTTATGATAATGCTCCTCTTTATCAGAGGCTGTACAAGTCACCAAACTCAGTCACTAACAAGGCCAGAACTCAATTTCGAAACAAGCAAAGGATGTTATCCCAGGCAAGTAAAATCCTTCTTCAGTCTGGTCAATTTACGTGTCCATGATGTTGTCGTGTTGTACTGCTGGTGAGTAGATATCTGAACTTCACTCCGTTCCGATGTCTCACAGCTAAAAGATGAGTTCTCCTCAGTTTAAATTTCTTTAGTTGATTCTGCCATCTTATGGAGTAGTATCTGTTTGGGAGATAGTGTCGCATCTCCTATTAATTGTATTAATCACTCGTCGAAGATTCTCTTATTAGCTTTCCATTTGGGTTCGTGGCTAAAGAAGGAATCTCGAACTTGAAACAATAGGGCAGCCCGGTGCACAAGGCATCCCGCGGTCACGCAGGGTCCGGGGAAGGGCTGCACCGAAGGGGTGTGATGTAGGCAATCTAACCTAATGCAAGCATTAGTGGATGCTTTCACGGCTCGAACTTAAAACAATATTTTGCCATAATTTTATGGCTTGTCATGTCTAAGTATATCGCGTGGTGGTATTTCACAGGATAAGAATGTGGGCTGCTACTACACGACTGGTGATGAGGTCTGAGGAGTATTAGTTAGCAGAATCGCAGTTCACAGACTAAAATATATATACATTTGGATATTTGTTCCCATGTTAAGATATTCATTTCTAGTCGGACATTTGTATAAAGATATGGTAGAAACTCCGAATGATTATATCGTCTGTGGGAAGCTTGTTGGTTCCTTGTTATTCTTCTTTTACTTGAACCGAGTCGTCTGAAGAGTATTTCAGTTTGCAGACTCCCAATCAGCAGCTAAAATTTGTTAAGTGATCAATTGGGAAAGACTCGAAAAATCTGCGCGAACCAAGTCGAAGATAATTTAATTTCTACTGACTCGTCATCTTTTGCAATTAACTGCATCTTGGGAGACATCACACCTGCCCTGATGTATCATTTGCATCCCACCAAAAGTTCAACTACATGGACTATTGAATTCAGTAACTGGATCTACATAAAAGGTGGCCCAAATGGCAAGTTGGGGGTCACCTTGTGAGGGTGAAAGCAAGTTGATAAACATAGAATGGAACGATCAATTCTTCCCAAGTAGGCCACATCAGTTAGGTCAAAGATGATTCAGGAATTGGGTTAAACATAGTTCAGTTTTATAGCGGCAACTCAAGATTACTATTTATTACTTCCTGCGAATCATTACTATCTATTAGTTCCTGCGAGTCTCTAGCTGTACAATTAATAAGTCATAAATAGTACGGAGAAGGGCCAACAATACCCCTAACGTATTGAAAATGGCTCAAAAATACTATCAGTTAACCTTTTGGTCCGCAAATGCCCCTAACATTTATTTTTGGGTTCAAACTTACCCCTATATCTAACAGAACTAACCTGGTCAATTTTTTGACTTTTACTTCGCCATGTGACATTTTCTTAACCCGTCACGTATACTATTTGTATTAAATAAACCCACCTGTATCTTTTAAAATACCCAACGACCCTGACCTGCTCTTATATATTTGGACGGTCGGCTAAAAATAATTACATTCGCTAGTTAAATATATAAAAAATATACATTGATTATATATAAAAATATGTATATTATACATTAATATTTTAATATATATTTTACATGATATTGTTTTTAGGAGAAATTATACAGTGTAGTTTTCCCTTCAAATTTTGCAGATCTTAACAAGTTTAACAAATATAAATTTTAATTTGCAAACATAAAAATGATAATGTTCTATTTATATGATTTTAAAGGAGAAGCAAAGAAACAGATGGAAAATAAATTATTTAAAACCTTTAATTATATACATATCCAACTGCTTAGCACATTAATGGACTTCACATGATCTTTTCAATGAAAACTAATAGTGTTTTAAACTCTACCCCGTTGGGGTAGGGGTAAGGTCTACGTACACTCTACCCTCCCCAAACCCCACTGGTGGGATTTTACTGGGTTGTTGTTGTTGTATTAGCAAAAACTGTCGTTCCATTGTCGTATTTGCTTAATAAATTCGAGTTATAGATCATAATTAATAGGAAAAACTACACCGTATAATTTTTCCTAAAAATAATATCATATAAATATATATTAAAATATTAATGTATAATAATACATATTTTTATATATAATCAATGTATATTTTTTTTATATATTTAACTAGCGAATATAATTATTTTTAGTCGACCGTCCAAATATATAGGAGCGGGTCAGGCATATAGGGGTAAGTTAAAGTCAAAAAATTGACCAGGTTAGTTCTGTTAGATATAGGGGTAAGTTTGAGCCCAAAAATAAACGTTAGGGGCATTTGCGGACCAAAAGGTTAACAAAGGATATTTTTGAGCCATTTTCAATACGTTAGGGGTATTATTGACCCTTCTACTAGATATAGGGGTAAGTTTGAGCCCAAAAATAAACGTTAGGGGCATTTGCGGACCAAAAGGTTAACATAGGGTATTTTTGAACCATTTTCAATACGTTAAGGGTATTGTTGGCCCTTTTCCGTAAATAATATGAACATTCTATATCATATTTAACTATTGTATTTGTTTTCTTCGCATGTGTTGCCCAGAGCTTTGACTGGGTTCGTTTGAACTATGGTAGTGTTCAAGTGAATAACATCATCGAGTTGAAACGTTCTTTGAGTGTTTACTAGTAAAATTTTAAGTATTTTCAGTGTCTTGAAATTGTTAAAGTTTTATCGAAGATGACAACCAATATTTAAGCAGTTTTTCGAAGTACGTATAGTTGTTTTAATACCTTATATTGTTTCCATCATTCATTTTTCTTTGTATACATTTGTCATCCACCACCTCTACTAACCTTTCCCCCAACCCCCATCTTTCCTCGTTGAAAGTTAGTTAATCTAAAAAAGCCAATAAAACGATAATTAAAGAAACAATTTAGATCATGAGACAATTTTTCACATAAAATAGTATTATTAGTATTAAACGCCCCCCTCAACTCCAATGGGGTTTGCATAGATTCTTCGGCTTGCAAAATCAATCTTTCTTAATATCAACATTGGATTTGATCAATGGTGATCTAGAGTAGACATAGTGTATACAGGTTAAACCGGGCCCACTGAACACCTCGATTTCCCGATAAGACAAACGGAGCAGGAACGTGACCGTAATGAATCGGAATCAAAGCGAAGAGCCCCTCATACCGGGGCTCGGGCAAAACATCTGCCCTCGGGGGGTATCAGGGCCGTGTCCTCCGGGTCTGGTTCGAGGGTCAAGACTTCGGAGAGCATTACCCAACAACTGTATACGACTAACAAAGGGCCGTGATGTCCGTGACCAAGAGGATGTCACTGCGTTAATCTCGGCCCGTATCGGTAGAAAATCAGTAATTAGCGAAACAGAAGACTTTTATATTTTTTAGAATTGTACTTAGGGTAAAACTCCCCTACTATATAAATGGGGAAGCTTATTATTCATGACACACATTGTAACACGCATATCAAGGCAATTTATTTCAATTTTCTTTGTTGTTCAAAGTTCTTATTCTTGTTCTTAAGTTCCTCATAAGTACAAGCTTGGAATCGAGGGCAAGTTCTTCGTCGATCAATCAGCCGAGCCCGGAATCACCCTTATCATTGATTTGGTCATTTATTACGTCTTTCATTTGTTTAATCTAACGTCATTAATCGATCATTCGTATTGAATTAATCCACATATCCTTAAAATTATATATAAATTCAATTATTATCCGTTTTTTAGGGTAAACAGTTTGGCGCCCACCGTGGGGCTAAGGATAATAATGGTAATTTGATACAAATTTTCATAACGCACTCTATTTTACACTTGTTCTTTGAGATTTTAATTTTAGGTCAAATTAAAAATGTCGAACTCTCAATCTGCTTATTTGAACGTTGATGCTGAGTCTGGCCACCATGGCGAGAACAACAATGTAGTGCCCATCATCGAGTTGATTCCTGTTGACCCCAACGTCCAGTCGTGGACCCGATCAATGCTAACTCACATGTGGCTATCGATGCAAACTCGCCTACCGACGCCGAAAAACAGCATTCGCGGGGGAGCTTGATCGATAGCCCAGAGTATACACGACGGCGAAGGTGATGGGATCAATTTGCGGGTGATCTTCGAAATGTTACAGGCTCAACAGATAGCAATAGCCCAATTGCAGAACCAAAGTTGCGCCCCCAGCAGAGTTGAGCCCGAACCATCCCGGGAAAACACCCGCAGAAATGAACCAGCCACAGAAAGGCCGGGTGAAGTTGAACCCTAGACCAACCCCGAGACAATAAAGATGCCTGAGGAACTGACAAAACGGGTGGAATCGGGAGAAAAGAAAATCGAAGTCAATGACAAAAAAATGGAAACTTATAACTCCAGGGTTAATCAAATCCCAAAAGCGTCACCGATATTGAAAGTCCTGAATTCCAAGAAATTTGTTCAAAAACCTTTCCCTCCGAGCACAGCTCCGAAACCGATCCCAAAGAAGTTTCGTATGCCCGAGATTTAAAAGTATAATGGGATCACATATCCAAATGAACACGTATGCCATCAAGGGGAATGACTTAGAAGATGACGAAATCGAGTCGGTTCTACTGAAAAAGTTCGGAGAAACCCTGTCTAAAGGAGCAATGATATAGTATCACAACCTGCCCCCTAATTCCATTGATTCGTTCGCTATGCTTGCGGATGCCTTTGTAAAAGCTTATGTCGGGGCCATCAAAGTCGAGACCAGAAAATCGGACCTCTTTAAAGTGAAACAAAGAGATAACAAAATGCTCAGGGAATTCGTTTCGAGGTTTCAGATGGAAAGGATGGACCTACCCCTGGTTGTGGACGATTGGGCCGTTCAAGCATTCACTCAAGGACTCAACCCCCAAAGCTCCTTGGCTTCACTACAACTGTTTTTTTTATAGAGTACCCGACGGTAACTTAGACTGATGTCCATAACAAGTATCAATCAAAAATCAGAGTCGAGGATAATCAGCTCGGGGCCCCCTCTGGGTCTGTGAATCCCATCAGAACTAATGACAAGTCTAAAAGGGTCGTCGATCATGAACTAACACCAAGCAGAGATCGGTATCAATTGTATAGTGGAGATCGAAGGGGTAGCGGATCCGGACGTAACCCTGCGAGGAATGAAAAAAGAAGCGATTGAGGTCATAATAGCCGGGGACTCATGAGCAAAAAATGGTTTCGACAGGACAATTGGAGCCAGGGAGGCACCGAGGTTATCGGAATACAACTTCAGCGTTGATGCCGCCGACATCGTGTCAGCCATCGGACGCATCAAAGATACCAAGTGGCCTTGGCCATTGCAGTCCGATCCTGCCCAAAGAGACCCCAACCTGACGTGTAAATATCATGGCACTCATGGCCACAGGACTGAAGACTGCCGACAACTAAGAGAAGAAGTGGCCCGGTTATTTAATAACGGACACCTCCAGGAGTTTCTGAGTGATCGAGCCAAAAATCACTTCAGGAATAGGGACTCCAACAAGGAAACCGAGCAAGAGGAACCTCAGCACGTCATCAATATGATCATCGTGGAATCGACATCCCCCAGGGGCCAATGCTGAAGCGCACTAAGGTGTCCATTACAAGGGAAAAGTGAACCCGAGATTACATGCCAGAGGGGACCATCTCTTTCAACGATGAAGACGCTGAAGGCATCATGCAACCGCATAACGATGCCCTGGTAATTTCTGTACTCATAAATAAATCTCAAGTTAAGCGTGTGTTGATTAATCCAGGTAGCTCGGTCAATTTCATCAGATCGAAGGTCGTAGAACAACTGGGTCTACAAGACCAAATAGTACATGCAGTACGGGTTTTAAACGGATTCAACATGGCATGTGAAACTACTAAAGGGGAGATAACATGTCAGTGAACACTGCCAGAACTATTCAGGAAATGAAGTTCTACGTCATCGAGGGGGATATGAGGTACAACGCTCTATTAGGAAGGCCATGGATTCACAACATGAGGGCAATACCCTCGACACTACACCAGGCATTGAAGTTCCCCACACCGGGAGGGATCAAAATAGTTTACGGAGAACAACCGGTCGCAAAAGAAATATTCGTGGTCGATGAGGTGATCCCGGTGTCCAACTCTCGACATCAAAGAACCCAAAGTCGGTTAGGAAAGAAGAAACTAAATAGCAATCACTGACACCGGCCCCGACCGAACCGGAGAAGCAAAAAACAGGCGAGGATGATGATTATGGAGTTCCCAGGTCGTTCATCGCCCCTGACGATTCCGATGCCACTAAGTCAAAGGTTGAGGAGCCGGAGCAAGTCATATTAATCAAACACTTGCCCGATCGGAAGGTATACCTGGGCACAGGGTTAACTCCCGAGCTCAGGAATAAACTCATTGAATTCCTTATAACTAACATAGAGTGTTTCGCTTTGTCCCATCTTGACATGACAGGGATCCCGCTAGAAATAACTACTCACAAGCTGAGCTTGGATCCAAAGTTCCACCCGGTTAAGCAGAAGATGAGGCCTCAATCCGAAGTCAAGCATGCATTCATCAAAGACGAGGTATCCAAACTCCTTAAAATAGGTTCCATTCGGGAAGTTAAGTACCCGGATTGGTTAGCTAACGTAGTGGTAGTGCCTAAAAAGGGAAATAAATTAAGAATGTGCGTAGATTACAAATACTTGAACAAGGCATTACCTAAGGACTCTTTTCCTTTGCCTAACATTGATCGCATGATCGATGCGACGACCGGCCACGAGATACTCAGCTTTCTCAACGCTTATTCAAGGTATAACCAAATCCGGATGGACCCGGGCGATTAAGAAAAAACTTCCTTCATCACTAAATTCGGCACATATTATTATAAAGTAATGTCGTTCGGACTATAAAATGCCGGTGCCACTTACCAATACCTAGTAAATTGGATGTTCGAAGAACAAATAGAAAAATCAATGGAGGTTTACATTGACGACATGTTAGTTAAGTCCCTGCGAGCAGAGAATCATTCGGAATATTTGCAGGAAACCTTTAACATGCTAAAGAAATACAATATGAAGCTGAACCCGGAGAAATGTGCATTCGGGGTCTGGTCTGGTAAGTTCCTTGGATTCATGGTGTCCAACAGGGGAATCAAGATAAATCCCAACAAAATCAAAGCTATAGAAGACATCACCGTGGTGGACAATGTCAAGGCTGTTCAAAGGCTAACCGAGTGCATAGCCGCCTTGGGTCGGTTCATATCAAGGTCCTCTGATAAGAGACATCGGTACTTCTCATTATTGAAGAAGAAGAATAACTTTTCGTGGACCCCGGAGTGCCAACAAGCTTTGGAAGAACTTAAATGGTAACTTTCGAGTCCACTTTTGCTTCATACTTCGAAGGCAAACAAGCAGTTGTACATGTACTTAGCGGTATCCGAGATAGCGGTAAGTGGAGTCTTAGTCCGGGAAGAGGAAGGTATGCAATTTCCTATCTATTATGTTAGCAGGACTCTAGGCGAGTGATGTCGCCCAAACTCACACCACTCATTTAGGTTGCGAGGCGGTTGATGCAATAATAAAAATCCAACGCGAGTCGGGGTCGATTCCACAGGGAGCTTGATGTGGGATTAGGTATATACCTAGTGTGAATGTATGACCTGCCTAAGATTACACTTCCACATTTTCAATTGTTGTTTCTACTTCTATTTTTACGCTAATGCTTGTAATTGTAAAGCTAAGAGACAATGTTTTTGGTTTTGGTTGTTTTTCAAGTTATAAAAGATCTAGGGTTGCGACTTCCACCTAGTTGGTTACCTAACAGATTTAGAGCTTTAGGGCATATTTGTTTGATCGGTATACAATATAGTAATCACACTTAATTACTCACTCTATACCTATCAGTAGTTTGAGTGATTTTGCCCAATTTGGCTTTCTCAAGTCCAAATGGGTATCTAACGAAACAAGTGATAAATGCTCAAGTCGGGTCTTACTATCTCTAGATTCGACCCTTTAATTAGGGCTATCAATTTCTTGAGTTCACCCCAATTCTTGTTAGCCAAGTTTTCCTAGACTTAGTCTCACTTTCTCAAGTAATGGCTAAGTCAATTAGGCATGAATCAATGTTTGCAACCATCAATTCTCAAATTCAAGCAATAACTAAGCTAAATATCATATACCCAATCATAAATAATCTCTAAATCAATCATCCATTAAGTACTCCTACTAGGATTGGGTCACAACCCTAGCTAAAGGTTTAGCTGCTCATGGTAAATGAAGAAATTAAAGAAGAAACTAAGATAAAATGCATAATAATTGATTAAGGAAAGAAAATCTAATGTTTAAATGCTAAACTAGTACAAAGTTACCCAATACAGTAAATAAAAACGGCTCTAAGTGTTCAGGTGCACCAGACTTAACCTAAAAATGATAAAAAGATCTATTTATACCCAGTTGAAAATATCTGACACAATTGCCCATGCGAAGGTTGTGCGACCGCACAATTATGTGTGCGGTCCGCACTCTGAGATTGACTGGTCAGGTTGACTCTATGCGGTCGCATAAAAGTGAGATGCGACCGCACTTCCTCTAATTATGCGGACCGCACATTTCTGAGTATGGCCGCACTCTTGTTCTTGGACTGGATCTGGGCTTCATTATGCGGACCACACATTTATGAGTGCGGCTACATTTTGGCATCCTGCGGTCGCACAATAATAGTGCGGTCCGCACATTTTCAAGCTCCCAAACTACAGTCTCTGAATCTAGTCTTCTGCGGCCGCACAATAATTGTGCGGTCCGCACTTTATAAAGAAATTATATCAGTGCATCTTCAGAGTTTGCAGCCGCATACAGTATTGTGCGGTCCGCACTATAGCCTTTTTGCCTTGTTTTGTTTCTTGTCTAATTTTACTCCTTTTTGAGTTGATTTTTACTTCTTTGGCTCGTTTCCCAATATTCCTGCAAGAGAGCACATTTCATTAGTTCTCGGGAATACCTTTAAGCATTTTTGAGCTTAAAACGTAAGTAAAAGAGAGCAAATAAGCGGTCAAAATCCCTACTTATCAACTCCCCCAAACTTAAGCTTTTGCTTGTCCTCAAGAATTAAGGCAATTTCCCACCTCCACTAGAAAAAGGTTATTTCAGATGGCCTAAGTTGAATCAAACACAAATCAATTGGGACCAACAATTACCCACACGCTCATGAATCATTATCAAGCTTATGATTTGAATGTTAAAGCACAAATGGCTCTAATGTGACGCTTGAGCATCAAGGGTTGAATTTGTTCATAAAGAAAGCTCGCACTTTCGTACATGCCACTGTGGATCCCAAACTCCTCCTCCTATACTCTCCGGAAGCTCATCTCACTCATGGATGAAGAATTCAATTCAATGACTCGAGAAAGATTCGCTCATCACTCTCAAAAGAATGTCACAAGCCCTGCTCTAAGTACCATATGCTTGCCCCTCATGTAGATCACCACTAATGTAAGCTCGCTCGGCTTGAAATCACGTAGGGCTTTTTCTGCATGTAATGAAGGCTTTTGGACTAAGGAGGGGAATATAGGAATGGAATTGGTTCATATTTCCTTTAGCACTTCATATTCTCTTTTTGGCTCTTACTTTGCCGACTCTTTGAGTCATTTTCTTTTCCCTTAGGGGGATTAAAGAGACTTGACATCACTCTTTCTTTGTCATGCTATTCATACTTTCCTTTTTTTGTTATCTCCATGCTTTGAACTTTTGCTTTCTTTTGCATCTTTTCAACCCTTTCACATTATTCACTTTCTTTTTGTGTTTTTCTTTTGTTTTTCTTTTCTTTTTCTTTGCCTTTCCTTTTCTTCATTTCTTTTATCTTTTTGTGCCTTGAGACCATATTTAAACCCCTCGTCTCTCCCCCAAACTTATGTTTTTGCCATTTGAATCACACGAGTGCTAAAGAAAGTTTGGGTTCCAAGAGAGAGTCACTATAAAACCGGTAAAGGCTTGTAATGTGGTTATTGAATAAAAAGGCTTTAGTATCAAAAGGGTTTACTAAGGATGATATCATTGGTGGGCCATAAAAGGTTTCAAAACGGGTCAAGGAAAGCATACAATCACTTCTCAAGCCAGGCTAACTTAGAATTTCGCCTAGAAACACATTCGGGGCAAGTTCTAGACCGCTCGCATGGGTACTTGGACTTGTAACAAAATACCTTATCTCTCACACAATTGGATTGCCAAAGAGAACATAGTCGAGGGCCCACAACAACCGCATTCAAGATTGAAAATCGCTAATAGTTCAACTAAACTACCCGATGATTGCCTAAGTCAACACAAGAGTCACAAGATCACTAACTAGGGCTATTTCTTTACAAAAAAACTTGTTTTTAACCATAAGCGCGTAGTTAAGTGTGTTGGTACCAAGTGAAGCATGCTTGACCCTTATTTATTCATTAATACTACTTTTTTCTACCTAATTATCAAAACTGACTCGATCCCTTAAGAAGGTTGTCACACTATCCATCGTTGGGAAGAGTCACCCGTTTCACACAAGACCTACCTTTGGAAAGAACCGTATCATTAATTAAGAAAATCAAAGGCTTATTGTTCACTAAAATAGAAAAAGAAGCTAACAAATCAAAAAGAAGCTAATAAAGTAACTAAGAAGCTATACTATTAAGAAAACAAAATGAAGAAGCTATGAAATAAACTACTGAAAGTAAGGCAAATGAATATACAAACCGAGAGGAATAGAATATATACATGAGGGATGAATATATACATAATGAGGGAGAAAATAAAAAATAAAAGAAAAAGAGTATTAAAGTTATTGCAGACCCAAAAGTAATCAAATGTAATCAAATGTCATGAAAATGTATCACAGTCATCCAAAATGAACCAAGTTAGACCAACCCCCAGAATAAGAACAAGCATTGTCCTCAATGCTTAGCACAATCAAAACAAAAGAGGATAGAGAGTAAAGAAAACTCCCTATGTGGTCTCAGGGTGACTAGCATCATCACCACCCTCAGTCTCCTCCAACTGTATCTCATCATCACCGGGCTGAGGGACAACAGGGTTGGTGAGCATCTGAAGCATCTCCTCAGCAGTGGGATCTAGCCCGTCGGACTGGCCAACTAGTGTTTTGCTGATGGTGCCGCTGGGTCAGCTGGTACTAATGGATCTGTCTCCATCAGTAGGTCAAAAGGCAAATCACATGCTGCTGCTATCTTCGTCACCTCCTTTCTCAAACTCTCCATTGCTTTCTTTGAAGCCTGGGATTTCCTCATCTTCTTCACCTGCTTGGTCAACTCCTCAATAGCACCCCCGTGAGCCACCAGTGTATCCCTAATAGTCTTTTGGTTGTCCAGAATCTTCTTCAATGTTTCCTCCACTAACATAGAGACCTGTGGTGCTGTTGGGGTAGAGGACTGTGCTGCAACAGTACTGGATATGTCAGACAGCTTAGAAGTGGTTGTCTGCATCCAGTTGTTGAGGCTCGCCAAAGTCTGGGAGACTCGCAGCGCAGTGAGAGGATAAGTGGATGAGGATGGCACTGGTACTGCAACTTATGGCCTAGAAGATGAAGGTGGTGGCACTTCGGCTGACCCAGTGGAAGGCCCGGCTGCTGTGGAAGGCATGAGAGTTGTAGATGGCTCAGCAGCAGCCTCAGAACCCACCACCGATGGCTCGTCAGACTGGCCAACGGTGGTAGTGACCTTACCCTTGAACTTTGGGTTGTCAGCACCCTGTAAGCGGTACCATGAGAAAGGCTTCTTGGCCTTTACTTTTGTGTCATATGGCCTCGGCTCCACCTTGACATCATTGAAGTACTCTGTGAGGGTGTTTGGATAAGGGTAGGACTTTTCACTTTTTCATACAGCCAATGTGATGTTGGTTGACATGATGGAACCCACATTGATCGGGTACCCCACCATAATAGAAGCCACCAGAACTGCCTGGGGAAGTGGGTGGTTGTTCTCATTCAAACTCGGATCAATCCAGCTAGACATAAAGGTTTTCCACCCTTTAGCTTCAAAATTTAGGGTGGCCCGGAGGATAGGAACTCCTGCTGTAATCCATGATGGTGATGGTCCTCGGGCGGCCAAAATCTGAGCTAGCCAAGGGTGAGCTGCATCACCCAGAGCCAACTTCTCTAGGTACTGGACTGCCTCCACATCTTCGAATCCCACATAAGTGCTCAAAGAGTAGGCCTCGAAGTGGACTTTCAAATTTCTCACCTTTATCACTTTTGTCCCCTTTTTGATGTGAGCCACATTGGCGTAGAACTCCCTGACCAAGTGCTCATTTGCATCGATGACACTGTGGGTGAACCACTTCCACCCCTTGCGCTCGTGAAACTGTCTAATGACATTTGGATTATGAATATCCAAATCCTTCATTAAGAACTGTCGCTCAAGTGTGAGCCACCTCTGGGGCCACAATTCCCAAAACCTGTTGAAGGTTGTCAAGCTAACGAAACTATCCTCCCATATTTCCTTTCTTTTAAACCTCTCAAGGACGCCCACTTGAGTGTACCCTCCTCTACCATCATCCTGGACATCATCATCATCGACATCAATAGCTACTGGTGCCGGAGGAGTAGGTGTAGAGGAGGTCTCGGAACCTTGGCTTCCCACATTAGAACCCCCAGAGGAACTGGATGTAGGTTCGTCGCGCAATTGAAAATGCCCAGTAGGTTGGGATGGTTGGGACTAAACCTCAGGTTTGACCTCCATTGTATGACCCTCGGAGGCTTCCCTGGATGTGGCATAGGAACTGGATTCTGAAGGCTCTATGGCCCTTTCTCTCCCGGTGGTCGGCTTTTTAGTAATAGGTTTCGATTTTACTCGCAGAGGGCGAGTGCTTTTTCCTCTGCCTCGGGGGGATTCACCTCTCCCTTTTGATGTATCGCCTCCACCACATGATCTAACCATTGTCTGCAATACAAGGTACATATGTAAGTTGAGTTCAAAACAATCCAAACATTTGTAGAACAATTGCAGCACAACAGTCATCAAAGTAGACAGCGCGGATCGCACAATTTTGAGTGCGTCCGCAGACTGTCTAGTTTGGACCGCACAATTTTGAAGTGCGATCGCACCCCCTGAAGTGCGGACCACACAATTTTGAGTGAGGCCGCACATCCTGAAGTGCGGACCGCACAATTTTGAGTGCGGCCGCACAAATCCAATCCTGAGATACTGATTCTCTGAAGTTCAAAAGTGCGGTCGCATAAATTATTATGCGACCGCACAATTTTTCTGCGGACCGCAAAATTTTGAGTGTGGTCCGCACTCTTCAAGCATAATATTTGCCCTATTGAAGTGGTATGCAGACCGCACAAATTTGTGTGCGGTCGCACAATTTGAACATTTACGACAGTTAGGGTAGGGTTCATGCAATTTTTCACAATTTAGACATGGCATGCACAAATTAACATAATTAATGGTCTACTCAGTCCCTAATGAACATATATAAAACTACCCACATGATTTTAAGTACCCATGACTAACAATTGACATTTTAGGTCGAACAATACTTCTACCACAAAAGAACAAAAACTAAAAGAAATTGCAAAATCTAAAGATGTAATGAACATACCAGTTATGAAGGATGCATGTAAGAATCTACACTTATGAAATAAAGGAATATTGTGAACTAGTTGATCGTGCACTGTGTTTGCTTAGGGTTCAAGAATTCAGAGTGGTAAAGTTATGAATAGTGCCTTGAGATTTTATTTATAGGTTGACCACGTCGCCCCAAACCTAAGGCGAGTGCGGCCACACAATTTTTGAGTGCGGACCGAACTCTTTACTTGGACCTTGAAGCGACTCTGCGGTACGCATAAAAGTGAGTGCGATCGCAGATTGGCTATGAATTTTGACAGGCCAACTTCAGAGAACTTGCAATTTTGGTCTTCCAGTTATGCGACCGCACACAGAATTGTGCGGCCGCTGAGGGATTTCTGCTGCTGCCTTTAGAATTGTGCGGTCCACAAAATTAATGTGAGGTCTGCACTCTTTCAACACTTGGCCAAATTTTGACACAGTCCTCTGCAATGTACATCCATTGCTGCATACACTTCAAAACTAGTTAGTACAAAACAAAGCTTATCTAATGAAAAAGAAAAAGAAAACAAAACACATGGGTTGCCTCCCAAGAAGAGTCTGATTTAACATCGCAGCACGACGCAGGTTACCATCAATCACTTGAAATGAATTAACGCCACAACGTGGCCATCATCAATTTTGCCAAGATAATGTTTCACCCGGTGACCATTAACTCTAAACACCTCATCATTCTTGTTCTTCAAGTCTAATGCACCAAAGGGTGTCACATGCACAACCTCAAATGGACCACTCCACTTGGATTTCAACTTTCCCGGAAACATCCGTAACCGAGAATTGAACAATAGCACAAGATTGCCTTATTTGAACTCCTTGTTCCTGATGTACTTGTCATGGAGGTACTTCATCTTGTCCTTTTACAAGGACGAACTTGAATATGCATGGAACCAGAATTCAGCAAACTCATTCAATTGTGCCACCCTTAAGTTGGCGGCGACATCCCATTCAAGATTAAGCTTCTTCAATGCCCACATAGTCTTGTGCTCAAGTTCTACTGGTAGGTGACAAGCTTTCCCGAACACTAACCGATACAGTGACATACCAATAGGTGTTTTGTAAGCCGTCCTATAAGCCCAAAGAGCATCATCAAGTTTCTTTGACCAATCCGTCCAGTTGGCATTCACAGTCTTCGACAAAATACTCTTGATCTCCCGGTTGGAGACTTCGACTTGCCCACTTGCTTGAGGATGATAGGGAGTCGACACTTTGTGATTGACACCATACTTTGTGAGTAAGGTATCAAAAGCTTTGTTACAAAAGTGCGATCCCCCATCACTAATAATGGCCCTTGGAGTACCAAATTTCATGAAGATGTTCTTTTTCAAAAATGCCACCACACTTCGAGCTTCATTGTTGGGTAAATCCACGACTTCAACCCATTTTCACACATAATCCACAGCTACCAATATGTAAGTGTTCCCACAAGAGCTCACGAACGGACCCATAAAATCAATTCCCCACACATCAAAAATCTCAATCTCCAAGATGGTGATGAGGGGCATCTTATTCTTCTTAGAAATCCCACCGGCCCTTTGACATTCATCATAACGCTTGATGAGATCGCTAGTGTCCTTGTAAAGAGTAGGCCAATAGAATCTACAACTCAACACTTTTGTTGCCGCTCTAGCTCTACCATGGTGACCACCATATGGTGAAGAGTGGTAAGCCTCAAGAATTTCCATTTGTTTCTCCTCCAGTACACATCGTCGAATCACACCATCGGTATAAATACGAAAGAGATAAGGCTCATCCCAATAATAGTCAAGGCAATTCCGTTTGAGCTTCTTATTTTGGTTTGAAGAGAACTCATTCGGTACAGTGCCACTCACCAGATAATTTTCTAAGTCAGCGAACCATGGCATCCCGGTCATAGAAATGGCTAGGAGTTGCTCGTCGGAAAATGAATCATTTATCTCAAGGCCATCATGTGGCCTCCCCCCTCCAAGCGAGACAAGTGGTCCGCTACTTGATTTTCACTACCTTTGCGGTCTTGAATCTCTAGATCAAACTCTTGCAAAAGAAGCACCCATCGCATTAATCTTGCTTTAGAATATTTCTTGCTCATCAAGTATCGAAGCACCGCATGGTCGGTGTGAACAATCACCTTTGTACCCATCAAGTACGGGCGGAACTTCTCCATAGCAAAAACAATAGCAAGGAGCTCTTTTTCGGTCACTGTGTACTTGACTTGGGCATTATTCATGGTCTTACTAGCATAGTAGACCGGATGAAAGATTTTGTTGATACGTTGCCCTAACACCGCTCCAACCGCCACATCACTTGCATCACACATGAGCTCTAAAGGTAAGCTCCAATCCGGTGCAGTGATAATAAGAGTAGTAGTCAACTTAAACTTGAGCAATTCGAATGCCTTCATACAATCTTCATTGAAATGGAACTTGGCATCCTTCTCCAAAAGTTTGCACAAGGGGTTTACCACCTTAGTAAAGTCCTTGATGAATCGGTGATAGAACCCCGCATGATCCAAAAAGCTCCTCACTCCCTTCACGGATGTAGGGGGAGGGATTTTGGAGATCACCTCAATTTTGGCCTTATCGACCTCAATACCATGATTTGAAATTTTGTGGCCGAGGACTATGCCTTCCTCGACCATGAAGTGGCATTTCTCCCAATTCAAAACCAAGTTTGTTTCCTCACATCTTGCCAATACCTTGTCCAAGTTGTCCAAGCACTTATCAAAAGAGTTCCTCACCATGGAAAAGTCATCCATGAAGACCTCAAGAAAATCCTCCACCATATCGGTGAAGATGGACATTATACACCGTTGAAAAATTGCCGGTGCATTGCATAACCCAAATGGAATCCGCGAGAATGCGAAAGTACCATAGAGACAAGTGAAAGTAGTCTTCTCTTGGTCCTCCGGAGCAATAAGAATTTGATTGTAGCCGGAGTATCCATCAAGGAAACAATAAAAAGCACGTCCAGCCAACCAATCAAGCATTTGATCAAAACATAGAAGTGGAAAATGATCTTTCCGAGTGACTTTGTTGAGGTTTCTATAGTCCATGCAAACTCTCCACCCGATGAACATCCTTGTGGGGATCAACTCGTTCTTGTCATTTGTTACCACAATCATGCCCCCTTTCTTTGGGACACATTGCACCGGAGAGGTCCACGAGCTATCGGAAATTGGGTAGACAACCCCAGCATCCAACCATTTAATGATATCCTTCTTCATCACCTCTTTCATTGCTTCATTTAATCTTCTTTGATGTTCAACGGAGTGTTTGGCGTCCTCCTCCAAAATAATCTTGTGCATGCAAAAGGCGGGGCTTATACCCTGAATATCCGCCAATGTCCATCCTATAACTTTCTTCCTCTTTTGGAGCACCACCAAAGTAGAATCTACCTGTACGTTAGTTAAGCAAGAGGAAAGAATAACAGGTAAAGTAGAACATGGGCCAAGAAATTCATACCTGAGATGTGAAGGCAATGGCATTAACTCCAAAGTGGGAGCCTCCTCGATTGAGGGCTTTGTTTGAGGAGTCTTCCGGTTCTCAAGATCTAAGGACAATTTTTGGGGTTCATAAGTATACGACCCCATTCCTTGTAATACATTTACACATTCCACATAGCCATCCTTCCCATCATCATCATGATTAAGCAATACGACTTCCAAAGTATCATCAACATTCATCATTGTACTAGCATCATCAACAATTACCTCGGTCACTAAGTCCACAAATGAACAAACTTCGTTGCTATTCGGTTGCCTCATAGATTTGCACACATGGAAAACCACCTTTTCATCGTCCACCCGAAAGGTGAGCTCACCGGCTTCCACATCAATAAGATCCTTCCCGTAGCAAGGAAAGGTTTACCCAAGATAATAGGCACCTCATAGTCCACTTCGCAATCAAGAATCACAAAGTCCGCCGAAAGGATGAACTTATCAACACGGACCAATACATCATCAATAATACCCAATGGTCTATTCATAATACGATCCGCCATTTATAACCTCATAGATGTGGGTCTTGGTTTCCCAATTCCCAAAGTTTTAAACACCGAGTAGGGCATCAAGTTGATACTCGCCCCTAGATCACATAGAGCTTTGGCAAAGTTGGCACTTCCAATAGTGTAAGGGATTGTGAAAGCGTCGGGATCTTCCAATTTCAGAGCCATTGAGTGCACAATAGCACTCACTTGATGTGCCATCTTGATAGTCTCACAGTTCATTTATCTTTTCTTTGTCACCAAATCTTTCATGAACTTTGCATAACCGGGCATTTGTTCCAACGCCTCAACCAATGGCACATTGATGGATAAGCTCTTCATCATGTCAATAAACTTCTTGAATTAGTTCTTACTATTTTGCTTGGCAATCCTTTGAGGGTATGGAGGAGGAGGCCTTGGCATTTGTTCCTTGGACTTTTGCATTACCGGTTCCAGTATGTCAATCACGTGTTCCCTAGATGGGTTCACTTCTTCTTGGGTCTCCTCCACATTCTCATCAATATCAATTCTCACTTCTTCATTAGCTTGAACCACATTGCTTGGAATATCATCTTCTTAAACCACTACATTATCATCCACAATTCTTCTTTGATTTGAGGTGGTTGCATCTCCACCTCTTCCAATCCTTGTTGTTATGGCCATGGCATGTCCTGTGTTGTTTCCACCCTTCGGGTTCACTACCGTGTCACTAGGTAGTGCTCCCTTAGGACGAGTGTTTTTAAGCTTGCGAGATTTGCCCCAGTTGAACTTCCAAATTGCAGATTGAAGTGTTGTGAGAGGCTAATTGAGCATCAGAGTCGGCATTTTTCTCCATCATTTGTTTGAACATATTTTTGATTTGTCCCATCTAATTGTTGGAAGAACTAGAACCTTGAGACGGATAAGGAGGCGGGTTGTTTGGTTGTTGATACATCGGGGTCTTTGAGAGCCCGACCCCCGATTCCCTTGGTTACCGTTCCAACCCCCTTAGCTGTTGCCTCCCCAATATCCTTGGTTGCCTTGATTATTCCAATTTCCTTGATTATTGTTATTATTCCAATTACTTTGATTGTTGGTACCACCACTCCAATTTCCTTGGGGGTTTTGATTGTTCCAATTTCCTTGATTTCTTTGAGACCGCCATTGTTGGTGATTCGGTCCTTGAGAGTTGTTCCTTTGCCCTTGGTATTATTCACATATTGCACTTCTTCCTCTTGCTCATTGTATGATTCGTCTTGGTCGAACCCACTATAATCTTGCACAAATCGTTCCACACGGTTTTGCACTTGTTGACTCTTTTGCCTTCGCTTGTTCACTATCATATTGACACCTTCCATTGCATTTACTTGCTTAGGACCTTGAACCTGTTTAAGTTGAGATTTGGCCAATTGATTCATTGTAGTGGTCAACTCGGCAATTGCTTGCCCATGATCATGCAATTCTTTGTGTGGGTGAATCATATTTGGATTGCCTTGAGGAACATTTGCTCTACTTTTCCATGCCGATGAAGTATCTGCCATTTCATCTAAGATTTCACAAGCTTCGGCATATGGTGTTGTCATGAAATTTCCACCGGCAAGTTGGTTGACCACGCATTGATTGGTAATATTGATCCCCCTGTAGAAGGTTTGTTGAATCATAGCCTCGATCATGTCATTATTCGGGCACTCTTTCACCATAGTGCGGTACCTCTCCCATATATCATGCAAAGGCTCATTGGATTCTTGTTTGAATTCTAGAATCTCGTCTCTAAGAGTAGCCATATGCCCGGGAGAAAAAAACTTGGCAATGAATATTTCCGCCAATTCATCCCATGTATGGATAGAATGGTTTGGCAATCTTTCTAACCAGTCCAGGGCTTTCCCCCATAGAGAAAAGGGAAATAGTCTCAACCTTAAAGCATCCTTGGAAATGTTGGTCTGTTTACTCCCCTAGCAGGTGTCCATAAATCCTTTCAAATGCTTGTACGCATTTTGATTTGGTGCTCCGGTGAAGAATCCCCGTTGCTCAAGCAATGTAAGCATAACATTTGTGATTTGAAAGTTGCCAGCCCTAATGCGGGGCGGGACTATGGCACTTACGTACCCTTCATTCTGCAACACCCGATGTGGAGTCGCTGTTGGTGGATTTGGGGGAGGAACGAGAATGTTGTCTTGAGGCGGTCGGCCTCGTCTATTAGCTTGAGGTTCAAGAGGAACCTCTTCAACTGGGTCATCTTTCACGTCCACATCCCCCAACGACATTTTTCCGAGAGGATCATTGTTGAGAGCCATTTTTGTACCTACAATCGATTCACAAAAAGGTTAGTAACCCAGAAGGAAAAGAAGATAAGTCACACACAAAACTAAATATATAGCTAAATCCGTTTTTGCTCCTCGACAACGGCGCCAAAAATTGATATCGCCCAAACTCACACCACTAATTTAGGTTGCGAGGCGGTCGATGCAATAATAAAAACCCAACGCGAGTAGGGGTCAATTCCACATGGAGCTTGATGTGGGATTAGGTATATACCTCGTGTGAATGTACGACGTGTCTAAGATTACACTTTCACATTTTCAATTGTTGTTCTACTTCTATTTTTACGCTAATGCTTGTAATTGTAAAGCTAAGAGACAATATTTTTGGTTTTGGTTGTTTTTCAAGTTATAAAAGATCTAGGTTTGCTACTTCCACCTAGTTGGTTACCTAACGGATTTAGAGCTTTAGGGTATATTTGTTTGATCGGGATACAATATAGCAATCACACTTAATTATTCACTCTATACCTATCGGTAGTTTGAGTGATTTTGCCCAATTTGGCTTTCTCAAGTCCAAATGGGTATCTAACGAAACAAGTGATAAATGCTCAAGTCGGGTTTTACTATCTCTAGATTCGACCCTTTAATTAGGGCTATCAATTTCTTGAGTTCACCCCAATTCTTGTTAGCCAAGTTTTCCTAGTCTTAGTCTCACTTTCTCAAGTAAAGACTAAGTCAATTAGGCATGAATCAACGTTTGCAACCATCAATTCTCAAATTCAAGCAAGAACTAGGCTAAATATCATATACCCAATCATAAATAATCCCTAAATCAATCATCCATTAAGTACCCATACTATGATTGGGTCAGAACCCTAGTTAAGGGTTTAGCTACTCATGGAAAATGAAGAAATTAAAGAAGAAACTAAGATAAAATGCATAATAATTGATTAAGGAAAAAAAATCTAATATTTAAATGCTAAACTAGTCCAAAGTTACCCAATACCGTAAATAAAAACGACTCTAAGTGTTCAGGTGCACCAGACTTGTAACGACCCGGCCGGTCGTTTTTAGAATTAGAGCCCTGATCCCCTAATATCTGCTTTCCCCATATTTGTTTCTACTTTTGGGACTTGCCGGAGTGATTGGTTATGGAATTCAGAGAGTTTTGGGACACTTAGTCCCTAGTTGTGAGTTTAAGCCTTAGAGTTTGGACCGTAGTTAGGACTGTGTGAAGACGGATCCGAAATGGAATTCTGTCGACTCTGTTAGCTCCGTTGAGTGATTTTGGGGGTTAGGAGTGTATTTTGGAGGTCTGTAGTAGATTTAGGCTTGAATTGGCGAAAGTTAGTTTTTCGAAAATTTCGGCCGATAGTGAAAATTTTGATATCGAGCTTGGAATGGAATTCCGAAAGTGGCTGTAGGTTCGTAGTGTCATTTGTGATATGTGTGTAAAATTTGAGGTCATTCGGACTAGATTTGATGTGGTTCGGCGTCGTTTGTAGAATTTGGAAAATTTTAAATTCTTAGGCTTAAATCCGTACTTAATTCAGGATTTTGGTGTTGTTCGATGTGGTTTGAAGGCTCGACTAAGTTCGTATGGTATTTTAGGATTGGTTAGTATGTTTGGTTGAGGTCCCGGAGGCCTCGGGTGTGTTTCAGATGCTTAACGGGAAGAAATTTGGACTTAGGAAAATCTTGTGCATTGCTGGTTCTGGTGTTTCGCACGTGCGGAGGGGACTCCGCAGGTGCGGACTCGCAGGTGCGCTTGGGAGTTCGCAGATGCGGAAATGGACAGGGCATGCTGGGCTTGCAGATGCGCCTGATCGTCTGCAGAAGCGGAGCCGCAGATGCGGGCCAGGGGTCGCAGATGCAGACCCATCCCAATAAGTGACTTCCGCACCTGCGTTGATTTTTCCGCAGGTGCGGGACCGCAGATGCGGCCCCATGAGCACAAATGCAGAAATCGCTGGGCAGAAAAGGGGATTTTGAGGGTTTGAAATTTCATAACACAAAATTTGATTTGGAGCTCGGTGGGAGATGATTTCTCGAGGGAATTTGAAGGAGAACTATTGGGTAACGAATTCTAACTCTATTTTGATCATTATACAATAATCTATTGTTGTTTTCCTAGTCTAATTAAGGAATTTGAGGGTAAAAGTTTGGAAATGGGAGAAAAGGTTCCCCAATTGAAAATCTGAGATTTGAATGGGGATTTGACGTCGGATTTAGATGATTTTTGTTCGAGTGAACTCGTGAGTGAATGGGTGTTCATAATTTATAATTTTTACCCGATTCCGAGACGTGGGCCCGGGGAGACTTTTAGGGCATTTCCCCTAATTTCATGCTTTAGCTTTGAATTAATTAGTTAATTTAGTTACTTGTAGTTATATTTACATTATGCAATTAATTTGAATAGATTCGGGCCATTTGGAGTCGGATACTCGTGGCAAGAACGTGATATCGAGTTGATTTGAGAGGTTCGACGTAAGTGGCTTGCCTAACCTTGTGTTGGGGACCTTCCCCTTAGGATATCTTGATATTATTTGGTGTGCGGGCGCCGTGTACGTGAGGTGACGAGTACGTACACGGGCTGTTATTGCAAAAATTCTGTTTATCCTTTTTAAATCATAAATTGTTTCTCTTATTAAATTGTACTAATATGTTTAATTGTTTAGTTTAGACTAGAAAAGCATACTTACATGTTTTAACTGCCTATTTGACATTCTGTGCGCCATGCTTAGTTAAATCTCTATTTTCCTTATCTGTATTCAGTATAAACTGCATAATTCGATGCCATACCTGCCATTTCATCTTGCGTTGCATATTTAAATTGGGACTACAGACGTATTCCAGGAGATCCCCCTGTCTTGCATATTTACTTTGGGACTACAGACATATTCCGGGAGATCCCCCAGCACTGCATATTTACTTTGGGACTACAGACGTATTCCGGGAGATCCCCTAGCAGTGCATATATATGTTGGGACTACAGACGTATTCCGGGAGATCCCCCAACACTGCATATTTACTTTGGGACTACGGACGTATTCTGGGAGATCCCCCAGCACTGCATTTTTACTTTGGGACTACGGACGTATTCCGGGAGATCCCCCTGTTCTGCATATTCATTCGGAACTACGGGACGGTATCCCGGGAGATTTTCCACCGTGTTTACCTTGTTTTGAGCCGAGGGATCCCTTAATTGTTAAATTTTCGAGAATCTCTTTAACTGTGTTACCATAAATTTTACTTATATCTTTTACTGTTTAATTTATTATATTTACTACGGTAGGGCCTTGACCTTACCTCGTCACTACTCGGCCGAGGTTAGGCTTGGCACTTACTAGGTACCATTGTGGTGTACTCATGCCCTTCCCTGCACATATTTTCGTGTGCAGATCTAGGTGCGAGCTATCAGCCTCGGGGTTAGTGCGTGCTGCTGATTTTAGGAGACTTCAAGGTACTACTGCTTGCGTCCGCAGATCTTCGGAGTCCCCTTTCTACTCCCTCGCCTAGAGACTTTCTTTACTATCTTCAGACTTTTGTATAGAGCTACATAGATTATAGCAACTTGTGACTTAGTGATATTCCGGGTCTTGGAAAATTATTTTGTATATGCCGAGTGGTACTACTCTTGGCTATTTATAATATGCTGTTTATCTTTAAAATGTTGTGTTTTCTTTATATTTTTAGCAATATTAAGCTTACCTAGTCGTAAAGACTAGGTGCCATCACGACACTTTACGGAGGGTTAATTTGGGTCGTGACAAGTTGGTATCACTGCACTAGGTTCGTAGGAGTCGCGAGTCACAAGCCGGTTTATTAGAGTCTCGTGGATCGGTGCGGAGGCGTCCGTACTTATCTTGGGAGGCTATGTAACTGTTAAGAACAATCATATTTCTTTGATTTCCTTGTTGTGCGAGTTATTGACATAAAAAAAATATTCTAAGATTCTATTATATTTTTCTCACAGATGGTGACGACCCGTACCGGGAGGACTGACGATCAGGCACCCGAGCCCCCTGCCAGAGCCGTCAGAGGCTGGGGTCAGGGTCGAGGACGACCACGTGGACGACCTATGAGAGCTGCGTCAGAGGAGCCCCCAGCAGCTCCAGCTGGAGGGCCAGCGCCGGAGATCCCTATTGCTACTCCAGCCCTCCAGGAGACATTAGCTCAGTTCTTGAGCATGTTTAGCACTCTGGCTCAGGCTAGACTATTTCCGATAGCTCCCGCTATATCTCAGGTCAGGGGAGGGGCACAGACTCCCGCAGCCCGCACTCCTGAGCAGAGGGTCCAGGTTGATCAGGCCCCAAAGTATATTCATATGCCCCCAGTGGCTCAGGTTCAGCATGAGATCAGGGTAGTTGCTTATGAGGCAGAGCAGCTCAGACTTGAGAGGTACAAGAAGTACCACCCACCTACTTTTAGCGGACTAGCTTCAGATGATGCTCTGAGTTTTCTTAAGGAGTGTCATCGTATTCTCCGCACTATGGGTATTGTGGAGACGAGTGGGGTTTCTTTCACCGCTTTCCAGCTGAGGGGAGCAGCATATCAGTAGTGGCGTGCCTATGAGCTGAGTAGTCCGGACGAGGCAGCCTCACTCACTTGGACTCAGTTTTCAGAGATGTTCTTGCGTGAGTATGTTCCTCAGAGCCTCAGGGATTCTTGGTGCGCAGAGTTTGAGCAGTTGCGTCAGGGTGCTATGACTGTGTCAGAGTATGCAGTCCGTTTCAGTGAGTTAGCTCGCCATGCACTGGCTCTGGTTGCTACAATCAGAGAGAGGGTTCGTCTCTTCATTGAGGGACTCCACCCTAGTATTCGGACCAGTTTGGCCAGGGAGTTGGAGATGGACATCACTTATCAGCAGGCAGTGAGCATTACCAGGAGAGTGGAGGGCATGTTCGCCCGGGACAGAGAAGAGAGAGAGGCCACGAGGTCTCGAGAGACTGGTCATTGCTCAGGAGCTCGTGCACCAGGAGCACACTATGGTAGGAGTTTGTGAGTCGACCTATTCATTCAGCTCTTCCAGCAGCCAGCGGTATCCCAGCTCCTCCTAGACCTCAAGAGCCCTATTATGCACCGCCAGTATCCAGTATGCCTCCTGCTCGAGGTGCTATCACCGGCCAGTCCAGCAGGCCAGGTCTGAGTTAGTCTCAGCCGCCGCGTCCTCCGAGAGGTTGTTTTGAGTGTGGTGACACTCGTCATCTGGTTAGAGATTGTCCTAGAGCTAGGAGGGGTGCACCTCCATATACTTATCAGCCTCCACATGCTCCGCCGGGTCCTCCGGCCATTCTTCCAGCACCAGCTAACACCCCACCTCCTCAGCCAGCTCGAGGTGGAGGTCGGGGAGGTCGAGGTCACCCTAGAGGGGGAGGCCAGGCCGGGTACTATGCCCTTCCAGCCCGTTCAGAGGCCGTTGCTTCAGATTCAGTCATCACAGGTATCGTCCCTGTCTGTCATAGGGATGCATCAGTATTATTTGACCCAGTCTCTACGTACTCATATGTGTTTTCTTATTTTGCTCCACATTTGGGGATATCTCGAGATTCTTTGAGTTCCCCTGTTTATGTATCTACTCCCGTGGGGGATTCTCTCATTGTGGACCGCGTATATCGGTTGTGTTTGATTGCTCTTAGTGGTTTTGAGACCAGAGCCAATTTGTTATTACTCAGTATGGTAGATTTTGATGTTATCTTGGGCATGGACTGGTTGTTTCCCCATTATGCTATTCTTGATTGTCACGCTAAGACCGTGACGCTGGCTATGCCAGGCTTGTCGAGATTAGAGTGGAGAGGTACCTTAGAGTATACTCCCCGCAAGGTCATTTCATTCCTTAAGGCTCGGCGAATGGTTGAGAAGGGGTGTGATGCGTATTTGCCTATGTGAGGGATGTCAATATTGATACCCCTACAGTTGAGTCAGTTCCAGTAGTGAGGGACTTTCCAGATGTGTTTCCAGCCGATCTTCTGGGCATCCCGCCCGACAGAGATATTGATTTTGGCATTGATTTGTTGTCGGGCACTCAGCCCATCTCTATTCCTCCATATCGTATGGCTCCTCCTGAATTAAAGGAGTTGAAGGAGCAGTTACAGGAGTTACTTGATAAGGGCTTCATTCGGCCCATTGTGTCACCTTGGGGTGCTCCTGTCTAATTTGTGAAGAAGAATGATGGTTCTATGCGTATGTGTATTGATTATCGGCAGTTGAACAAGGTTGCAGTGAAGAACAGGTCTCCATTGCCTCGTATTGATGACTTATTTGACCAGTTATAGGGTTCCAGGGTATTTTCCAAGATTGACTTGCGTTCTGGCTATCATCAGTTGAAGATTCGAGAGCTGGATATCCCGAAGACTGCTTTCAGGACCAGATATGGTCACTATGAGTTTCTTGTCATGTCATTTGGACTGACCAATGCCCCAGCAGCCTTTATGCATTTGATGCACAGTGTATTCCGGCCTTATCTTGATTCCTTCGTCATTGTGTTTATTGACGACATCCTGGTATATTCCCGGTCTCGGGAAGATCATGAGCAGCACATGAGGACCGTGCTTCAGACTTTGAGGGAGAAGAAATTGTATGCAAAATTTTCTAAGTGTGAATTCTGGCTTGATTCAGTGGCATTCTTGGGCCACATAGTGTCTTTTAATGGGATCAAGGTAGATCCGAAGAAGGTGGAGGCAGTGCAGAGTTGGCCTAGACCATCATCAGCTACGGAGATCCGCAGTTTCCTTGGTTTGGCGGGGTATTACTGTTGCTTTGTGGGGGGATTTTCATCCATTACAGCACATATGACCATGCTGACCCAGAAGGGTGCTGCGTTCAGGTGGACCGAGGAGTGTGAGGATAGCTTTCAGAAGCTCAAGACAGATTTGACTACAGCCCCAGTATTAGTATTGCCTACAGGTTCGGGGTCCTACACTGTCTATTTTGATGCCTCGAGGATTGGCCTTGGAGCGGTATTGATGCAGGACGGTAGGGTGATTACCTACACGTCTAGACAATTGAAGGTGCATGAGAAGAATTATTCGGTTCATGATCTCGAGTTAGCAGTTATTGTTCACGCCCTGAAGATCTGGCATCATTATTTGTACGGTGTTCCCTGTGAGATTTACACTGATCACCGGACTTTGCAGCACTTGTTCAGGCAGAAGGACCTTAATTTGCATAAGCGGAGGTGGTTGGAGCTACTTAAAGACTATGATATCACTATATTATACCACCCGGGGAAGTCCAATGTAGTGGCCGACGGCTTGAGTCATTGGGCAGAGAGTTTGGGGAGTTTTGCATATCTTCCGGCAGCTGAGAGGCCCTTAGCCTTGGATGTTCAGGCCTTATCCAGTTAGTTCGTGAGGTTGGATATTTCAGAGCCTAGCCGGGTATTGGCTTGTGTAGTTGCTCGATCTTCTCTTTATGACCGTATCAGGGAGCGCCAGTATGATGATCCTCATCTTCTAGTTATTCAGGATAGGGTTCGGCGAGGTGATACCAGATATGTGACTATTGGTGATGACGGTGTGATGAGGATGCATGGCCGGATCTGTGTGCCCAATGTAGATGGACTTCGGGAGTTGATTCTCGAGGAGGCCCATAGCTCGCGGTACTCCATTCATCCTGGTGCCGCGAAGATGTACCTGGATTTGAGACAACACTATTAGTGGAGAAGAATGAAAAAGGATATAGTTGGGTTTGTGGCCAAGTGTCTCAACTGTCAGCAGGTTAAATATGAGCATCAGAGACTGGGTGGATTACTTCAGAGGTTAGAGATCCCAGAGTGGAAGTGGGAGCGGATCACCATGGAATTTGTGGTTGGACTTCCTCGGACTTTGAGAAAGTTCGATGCTATTTGGGTGATCATGGATCGGCTGACCAAGTCAGCCCATTTCATTCCAGTGTTGACTACATACTCTTCAGAGATATTGGCTAAGATTTATATCAGAGAGATTGTCTGCCTTCATGGTATTCTAGTATCCATCATTTCAGACAGAGGTACATAGTTCACATCACGGTTTTGGAGAGCCGTACAACAGGAGTTGGGTACTAGGGTGGAGTTGAGCACAACCTTTCACCCTCAGACGGACGGGCAGTCCGAGCGCATGATTCAGATTCTTGAGGATATGCTTCGTGCCTGTGTGATGGAGTTCGGAGGGTCATGGGACCAATACTTGCCACTTGCAGAGTTTGCCTACAACAACAGTTACCAATCCAGCATTAAGATGGCACCGTATGAGGCTTTGTATGGTAGGCGGTGCCAGTCCCCAGTGGGATGGTTTGAGCCGGGCGAGGCCCGATTGTTGGGTACAGATTTGGTCCAGAATGCCCTGGATAAGGTGAAGGTGATTCAGGAGAGACTTCGCACAGCCCAGTACATGCAGAAGAGTTATGCAAACCGTAAGGTTCGTGATTTGACATTTATGGTTGGGGAGCGGGTCTTGCTTCGGGTATCGCCTATGAAGGGCGTCATGAGGTTTGGGAAGAAGGGCAAGCTGAGCCCGAGGTTCATTGGTCCTTTTGAGATATTGTGGCGCGTTGGGGAGGTTGCTTATGAGCTTGCCTTGCCTCCCAGCCTAGCAGAAGTTCACCCGGTATTCCACGTGTCTATGCTCCGGAAGTATCACGGTGATCCGATTCATGTATTGAATTTCAGCTCAGTCCAGTTGGACAAAGATATATCTTATGTTGAGGAGCCAGTAGCCATTTTGGACAGGCAAGTCAGAAAGCTCAGGTCAAAGAATATTGCTTCAGTAAATGTCCAGTGGAGAGGTCAGCCAGTCGAGGAGGCGACTTGGGAGACCGAGCAGGATATGCGCAGCCAGTACCCTCATCTTTTCACAGTTTCGGGTATGTCTTTATACTCGTTCGAGGACGAATGATTGTTTTAAGAGGGGGAGGATGAAGTAACCACCCAGTCGGTCATTTTGAGAATTAGAGCCCCGATCCCCTAATATCTGCTTTTCCCATATTTGTTTCTACTTTTGGGACTTGCCGGAGTGATTGGTTATGGAATTCAGAGAGTTTTGGGACACTTAATCCCTAGTTGTGAGTTTAAGCCTTAGAGTTTGGACCGTAGTCGGAACTATGTGAAGACGGATCCGGAATAGAATTCCGTTGACTCCGTTAGCTCCGTTGAGTGATTTTGGGGTTAGAAGCGCGTCCGAAATGTGTTTTGGAGGTCTGTAGTTGATTTAGGCTTGAATTGGCGAAAGTTAGTTTTTCGGCGATTTCGGCCGATAGTAGAAATTTTGATATCGAGCTCGGAATGGAATTACGAAAGTGGTTGTAGGTTCGTAGTGTCATTTGTGACCTGTGTGTAAAATTTGAGGTCATTCAGACTAGATTTGATGTGGTTCGGCGTCGTTTGTAGAATTTGGAAAATTTTAAATTCTTAGGCTTGAATCCGTGCTTAATTCAGGCTTTTGGTGTTTTTCGATGTGGTTTGAAGGCTCGACTAAGTTCCTATGGTGTTTTAGGATTAGTTGATATGTTTGGTTGAGGTCCCGGGGGCCTCGGGTGTGTTTCAGATGCTTAATGGGAAGAAATTTGGACTTAGGAAAATCTAGTGCATTCTTGGTTCTGGTGTTTCGCACTTGCGGAGGGGAGTCCGAAGGTGCGCTTGGGAGTTCGCAGATGCGGAAATGGACAAGGCATTCTGGGCTCGCAGGTGCGCCTGATAATCTGCAGAAGCGGAGCCGCAGATGCGGCCTAGGGGTCGCAGATGCGGACCCAGCCCAATAAGTGACTTCCGCACCTGCGTTGATTTTTCCGCAGGTGCGGGACCGCAGATGCGGCCCCTTGAGCGCAAATGCGGAAATCGCTGGGCAGAAAAGGGGATTTCGAGGGTTTGAAATTTCATAACACAAAATTTGATTTGGAGCTCGGTGGGAGACGATTTCTCGAGGGAATTTGAAGGAGAACTATTGGGTAACAAATTCTAACTCTATTTTGATCATAATACAATAATCTATTGTTGTTTTCCTAGTCTAATTAAGGAATTTGAGGGTAAAAGTTTGGAAATGGGAGAAAAGGTTCCCCAATTGAAAATCTGAGATTTGAATGGGGATTTGACGTCGGATTTAGATGATTTTTGTTCGAGTGAATTCGTGAGTGAATGGGCGTTCATAATTTGTAATTTTTACCCGATTCCGAGATGTGGGCCCAGGGAGACTTTTAGGGTGTTTTTCCTATTTTCATGCTTTAGCTTCGAATTAATTAGTTAAATTAGTTACTTGTAGTTATATTTACATTATGCAATTAATTTGAATAGATTCAGGCCATTTGGAGTCGGATACTCGTGGCAAGAACGTGATATCGAGTTGATTTGAGAGGTTTGACATAAGTGGCTTGCCTAACCTTGTATTGGGGACCTTCTCCTTAGGATATCTTGATATTATTTGGTGTGCGGGCGCCGTGTACGTGAGGTGACGAGTACGTACACGGGCTGTTATTGCAAAAATCCTGTTTATCCTTTTTAAATCATAAATTGTTTCTCTTATTAAATTGTACTAATATGTTTAATTATTTAGTTTAGACTAGAAAAGCATGCTTACGTGTTTTAACTGCCTATTTGACATTCTGTGCGCCATGCTTAGTTAAATCTCTATTTTCCTTATCTGTGTTCAGTATAAAATGTATAACTTGATGCCATACCTGCCATTTCATCTTGCATTGCATATTTAAATTGGGACTACAAATGTATTCTGGGAGATCCCCCCGGGAGATCCCCCTGTACTGCATATTCATTCAAAACTATGGGACGGTATCCCGGGAGATTTCCCTTTGTGTTTACCTTGTTTTGAGCCGAGGGCTCCCTTAACTGTTAAATTTTCGAGAATCTCTTTAACTGTGTTACCCTAAATTTTACTTATATCTTTTACTGTTTAATTTATTATATTTACTCCGGTAGGGCCTTGACCTGACCTCATCACTACTCGACCGAGGTTAGGCTTGGCACTTACTGGGTACCATTGTGATGTACTCATGCCCTTCCCTGCACATGTTTTCGTGTGCAGATCCAGGTGCGAGCTATCAGCCTCGGGGTTAGTGCGTGCTGCTGATTTTAGGAGACTTCAAGGTACTACTGCTTGCGTCCGCAGATCTTCGGAGTCCCCTTTTACTCCCTCGCCTAGAGATTTTCTTTATTATCTTCAGACTTTTGTATAGAGCTACATAGATTATAGCAGCTTGTGACTTAGTGATATTCCGGGTCTTGGAAAATTATTTTGTATATGTTGAGTGGTACTACTCTTGGCTATTTATAATATGCTGTTTATCTTTAAAATGTTGTGTTTTCTTTATATTTTTCGCAATATTAGGCTTACCTAGTCGTAAAGACTACGTGCCATCACGACACCTTACGGAGGGTTAATTTGGGTCGTGACAAGACTTAACCTAAAAATGACAAAAAGATCTATTTATACCCAGTTGAAAATATCTGACAAAATTGCCCCTGCAAAGGTTGTGTGGCCGCACAATTATGTGTGCGGTCCGCACTCTGAGATTGACTGGCCAGGTTGACTCTCTGCGGTTGCATAAAAGTGAGATGTGGCCGCACTTCCTCTAATTGTGCGGACCGCACATTTCTGAGTGCGGCCGCACTCTTGTTCTTGGACTAGATTTGGGCTTCATTATGAGGACCGCACATTTATGAGTGCGGACGCATTTTGGCATCCTGCGGCCACACAATAATAGTGTGGTCCGCACATCTTCAAGCTCCCAAACTACAGTCTTTGAATCTAGTCTTCTGCGGCCGCACAATAATTGTGCGGTCCGCACTCCGTGAAGAAATTCTATCAGTGCATCTTCAGAGTTTGTGGCCGCATACAGTATTGTGCGGTACGCACTGTAGACTTTTTGCCTTGTTTTGGTTCTTGTCCAATTTTACTCCTTTTTGAGTTGATTTTCACTTCTTTGGCTCGTTTCCGAATATTTCTGTAAGAGAGCACATTTTATTAGTTCTGAGGAATACCTTTAAGCATTTTTGAGCTTAAAATGTAAGTAAAAGAGTGCAAATAAGCGGTCAAAATCCCTACTTATCAGTAAGGCCGAAATAAGGTACCCTCACCTAGAGAAATTGGCGCTCGCTTTGCTAAGCTAAAGGACCTCCTCGGGAATCTGGACCCTCTTTATGGACGATGCCTCGAACGCAAAGGGGTCCGGACTTGGCATCGTTTTGAAGCCGCCTACGGTAACGTAGTTAGGCAATCTATTAGAACTGTGAAATTGACTAACGATGAGGCCAAGTATGAGTCCATGATTGCAGGTCTCGAATTGGCTAAAAGCCTGGGGGCCGAAGCGGTCGAAGCTAAGTGTGATTCCCTCCTTGTGGTAAATCAAGTCAATGGGACATTCGAAGTGAAAGAGGAACGGATGCGAAGATACTTGGATAAATTACAGGTAACGCTGCATCGAATCAAGGAATGAAACCTGCAACACATGCCCCTGGATCAAAATAGCGAAGCCGATGCTTTGGCTAACTTGGGGTCATCGGTCGATGACGATGAATTCGGCTCAGGAACAGTCGTACTACTCATAAAATCGGTAGTGGAGGAAGGCCATGCCGAAATAAACTCAACAAGCTTAACTTGGGACTGGAGAAACAAGTATATAAATTACCTGAAGACCGGTAAGCTGCCCTCAAATCCTAAAGAATCGAGAGCTCTGCGAACGAAGGCGGCCAGGTTTAGCCTATCCGAAGGTACCCTGTTCAGAAGAACGTTCGATGGCCCACTCGCCATATGCTTGGGGCTGGGGGACACCGAATATGTTTTGAGGGAAGTTCACGAAGGCACCTGCGGAAACTATTCGGGAGGAGAGTCTTTGGTTAGTAAGATAATCAGAGCTGGCTATTACTGGATCGAAATAGAGAAAGATGCGAAGGACTTTGTACGGAGATGCGTCGGCTGTCAGAGGCATGCACTAATGATCCATCAACCCGGGGAGTTACTACATTCGGTCCTTTCGCCTTGACCATTCATGAAATGGGGAATGGACATTGTCGGTCCCCTACCATGGGCACCCGATAAGTCCTTATTTATACTATTTATGACTGATTATTTCTCTAAGTGGGTCGAAGATCGGGCATTCAAGAAGGTCCAGGAAAAAGAAGTCATTGACTTCATTTGGGACCACATAATATGCCGGTTCGGTATATCGGCCGAGATAGTATGTGATAACGGGAAGCAGTTCATCGGCAGCAAAGTAAGCAAATATTTCGAGGACCATAAGATCAAAAAGATCTTGTCAACACCCTATCACCCTAGCAGAAACGGACATGCGGAATCTACGAACAAGACCATACTTCAAAACCTTAAGAAAAGGTTGACCGATGCTAAAGGAAAATGGAAGGAAATTTTACCCGAAGTCTTGTGGGCATACCGTACGACCTCAAAATCTAGTACCGGGGCCACTCGATTTCATTTGTCTACAGTGCCGAAGCATTAATACCGGTTGAGGTGGGGGAACTGAGCCTTAGGGTCCGATATGCAATCGAAGAATCAAATGGTGAGGCCAGGAGCACGAGCCTGGAACTATTGGATGAGAGGCACGAGGTTGCCTTAGTCCAGTTTGCCACACAGAAACATCGGATAGAAAGATATTACAACCAAAGCGCCAACCTCCGACACTTCAATGTCGGGGACTTGGTGTTAAGAAAAGTAACACTGAACACCCGAAACCCGAATGAAGGGAAGCTAGGACCGAATTGGGAAAGACCATATTGAGTCATCGGTATTACTGGTAAAGGTTCATATAAACTCGTAGCAAGAAACGGTGCAGAACTGCCAAACAACTGGAACGTGGCCCACTTAAAATGGTACTACTTCTAAGGTATGACCTCATTCACTTTTTTTATATATTACGAATTGGGCTAACACTTGAAGGCAACAACCAAAGGAGAATGTAGTTGTTAGGTCTGATTGCACTCTTTTTCCCTTGAACCGATTTTGTCCCAAATGGGTTTTCCGACAAGGTTTTTAATGAGGCAACAATAAATTGTGTTAACTTAAAGTCGAAGACGGGTTTTAAATTAGAGTCAATGGTCGTATCAACAGTATCCGAGCCCTATCAAAATCGACCTCGAATACTGGGGACCATCACCCTCGGGTCAAGATTTTTAGCAAGGAAGAAAACTTTGTGCCTGAACAGTCTAGGCTCGGTGGTTAGGATTTATTATAATGGCCAAACGATCAAGTGAACCATGCCCGCGTAGGCCACCTCAGCCATAATACGAGCTTTTACGCGCTTACAATCTTGTACGTTACACACAGAAATGAGAGAAAGTCTCTACCTTGCTAACAAACAATCTTTTTGCTTCTTAGAAGTATCGAGCCTAATGGCTATTTCTACCCGGGAACTATCGAGCCCAAGGGCCACCCTTATACGAGCCCAAAGGGTTACCCCCACATGGGGACTGCCGTCCGAGACAAGTTTGGGCAGCTCGGGTTATCGAAACTTGGAGGCACAACCAAAAAGGCTATGACCACCCTAAAAATGGTTCGAAGACGTGCGAAGCCCATAATTAAAACATAAGGCCTTCAAGAAAATTCTAAACCTGTTCAAAGGTTACCCTCGCAAAGATATAGTCTACAAATATTTAAACAAGCATCTTAGAGAAATTTCCAGCCATTCCGAGCTCCCATAAGTTCGAGCAAAATTTTCATCGAGAATAAGCCTTGTTCGGACCTCCGAGAAATGACTTATTACTACGTTCGATTCTGTGCTAAGGCATTAGAAATGTTTGTAATTGTAAAAAGATGCTAAAGATAACAAACTTGAAAATTGCCAAAAGGGAAAAACTTTATACATTCCGTAATATCTTTACAAAGTCCAATAAAAATGGCCTCAACAAAATATATGTACAAGATACAAAAACAAAAAAATAATCCTAAGGCATCTCCACCTGGTCGTCACCGGAACCCGACTCGTCACCAAAACTATCGGGGCCTTCGGATTCTTCAGAGCCCTTTTCAACTCGGGGTTCTGCTAGCCTCTTGGTCTCGACCTCGAGCCTTTCTGCCTCTTCGATCTCGGCAAATAGGTCGAAACCTCGGGCATGTATTTCTTCGAGGGTCTCTCTTCGGGAAAGCCGCCTCACATACTCAGCAATAGTCTTCAGGCGGGCTTCGGCTTCTTCTACATCGGCCTTATATTGGGCCACCATCTCGTCGGCATCAGCCGAGGTTGCTTCCAACCCGGACCTCATTATTTCAAGATCCTTACCAAGGGTATCCCGTTCAACGATGGTCGAGCCCAGTCGTTCTTGAAGGTCCTCATTTTGCTGAGCCCCCGTATCAGCCTTCTCTTTCTTCACCCGAAGCTGAACTTCCACCGAAGACAGCTTGGTCTGGGCGGTCTCCTTCTCTGAGGCCAGAAGGTCCATCTTGTTTTTTCCACCCGTCGGCCATCACGTGGATCTCATCCATCTCCTTGCGGAGTTGGTCGATCCGGTCGATCTTCTAGTAGACCTGTGAAGTATTGTTAATAGCCCCTGCGATCGAATCTTCATTTCTAACTTCGAAAACCTTTACCTTTTCCACCAAGTCGGTGTGCTCCTGCCTTAAGGCCGATGCCTCTTTCTGAGCTGCATCCAGCTCAGCCTGGAGGTTCTTGGCGACCCCCTCTTGCTGCTCGCTAAGAAGCTTGTACATGTCCCTTTTTTGGACAAGCTCCTTGATCTCGAGCTCGAGTTGGTTGACCTCAACCTAGTACCGAAGGAAGCTCTCGTGGTGAAGTACCGAGGCCTACAAAAGGGCAAAGAAAATGTGAGAAACGCCAAACACAGATAACTACAGATAGATGGAAGGAAACATTGCCTTACCCGATTCAGTGCCAGTTGGGCCTAATTAAAAAGCATGGCGCGTTCATCGTATTAATCTTTTTCTGGTCCTCCTCGGTCACCAAGCATCGGAGGTAGCTAGCTACCCCCACAGGAGTGGACAAAACCCGAGCATCCTCCTGGACGGTCAGTATAATTGACCTCTTGCGATCGGGGTCCATGCTCGGTACGGGGAACTGATTGACTAATTTCGGGCTCGAGCTCGGCTCGCCGGCTTCCGAGGAAGCGTCCTTTTTCGGAACTTCCAAGTCGCCCAGCCCGGAGAAGTCTTCCAAAGCGGACGAGTCCACTCCGTCGAAAAAGGAGTGAAGGGGATCTTCCACACCTTGGCCCCCCTCGTTGGATTTCTCTTTTCTCGCTTGCGCCTCCTCGAGCATAGACTCACTATAGGAGGGCATCCCAGAGATCTTATTTACGCCGGGTGCTTCTTTTGGAGAAGAATCGACATCCTGGGAAGTGTCACCCCGGGTGTCCACGTCGGTCTTTAGAGTTTGGTGGGGGGGGGGGGTCAATCTCACGAGTCTCCCCTCAGATGCATCCCAATCCCCGGGATAGGTTGTCCCGTGGGTTACAAAAATAGATTTATCCTCCGGGAACTGGACCCCCTTCTGGGCTTGTGGAGCACCCGCTTCTTCGGTTTCTTTACCTTGGAACTCGGGGAGCCCGAGGGTTTTCTCTTCCTCTTCTTTCTTTCCTCTGTGGCAGCAACGGAGGGATCAGCAGACGGGGGCACATCTTCATCCCCTTCCGAAGGCCTAAGTTCGGTGGTCTTAGGAAAACCTGCTGTCACGACCCAAATTTCCCTCCGTAGGATGTCATGACGGCACCTAGTCTCTAAGACTAATTAAGCCTAACACTTACTCGATTAATAGAAGAATTCAACCATCCACTGATAAATATGAAATAGAAATCTTATTACACAACTTACAATCCCAAAACCGACAGTACAAGTCATAAGCTCTACTGAGTTTGCTAGAAAATCCCTAAATACAACTGTTCAAAATAGAATTTAACAGTACAAGTAAAATATCAGAAGGTGACTTCGAGGCCCTCGAACGCGACGACAAGTTTACCTTGAGTCTTCACAACAATGTTTGACCACTCAGCTAATAATCCACAATAACCGAGGCACCTGGATCTGTGCAAAAATATAGTATGAATACACCACAGCGATACCCTGTAAGTATCAAGACTAACCTCAGCGGAGTAGTGACAAGGTACAGTTAAGACACCTGCCGGACTAAATAAACTGAACAAGTATGAAGGTGAACTAACAGAGAAACAATACTAATATAAAGCTAAGCAGGATATGGAATACAAAACAATACTTGCAATGGTACACTAGTAACAATAATATTTAACAGAAAGCAGTCAGGCAGTAATATTGTAGAGTAAGCTAAACACAGTCTATGTCCGGTGAAACCAATTAAAGTAAAACCAGCAAAAACTCAGTAAGTACAACCGCTTTTACACCGGATCTGTTCAAGTATTTCCACGAGGTACCGAACCTCATAAACACAGCTCACGGTCCCAATTCATGAACCCTAATCACTTGGCATCTTGTGCCCACATTACAACTCATAACCTCACAGACGGCTCTCGTGGCAATAGAACAATTCTCACACAGAAGGCAAGTAGACAAGAGTACGTATAATAGTCAATAACGTCAAGATTCATCTTCTAAAACCGATATGGGCTATTTGATTACGTGTATGCTTGTGCAAGTGTTCTACCACAATTCAAGTCAACAAATAAGAGTAGCGACAATGAATGGTACAGAAGAAACAATCATCACGAAATGTACAACGTAATAAAAGCAGCAATGAAGTTGAAGCAATGACTAGCACGACAAGATTAGATACATAGAACTAAGCAAATAGTGCAACACGGAGGAAGACAATTAATAGTATGCTAAAGAGGCAACAATCAAAGACAAGTACAAAAGAATGGGGAAATGACAACAAGAGCCTTACCGAGGTACCGCATCGTAGTCTCAAATCATAAAATGAATCACAAACTTTCCTTATATCATCGCGGGAGCCTTTATATTTAATTTTTTGAAAATTAATTTTCCCGAAATAGCACCCTGCGTTTTAGCCCATCTTATCACACCGCATGACTTCTAGTAGTTCCCCTACTAGCCATGCGTTTTAAGACCACCTTATCTCACCGCATGCGTTTCAACACCCAGACCTTATACCATCGCATACGTATCAACAACAATAATAGCACGACAGAAACCTCATGCAAACATCATAACAACAACATGGCAGAAACCTTGTGTAAACAGCATAACAATTCTCTCAACAATAACACGTGTGCCAAAACATAACAACTCAAATAAATGACTTTCACAATAGGTGCCCACATGCCATAACATTTCCTCAAATAGTTTCAATATCACAATAACGCATAGCCCTCGACTCAACAACACTGAATACAACAGCAACAACAACAATAACACGAGAATACGGCAAGTAAATCAACACAAGAACTTCAGAACACAAAGAAACGGAAGAACAAACTCACAAAGAAAGACACAGCAGGGGAAATAATAGTCTCAACAAGAATAGTTCAAAAAGGGAGAGGTAATGTATAATAATGATTCCACAAAAGTACAATTCGACAACAAGAGATATAGCATGCATCAATGAACCCAAATAAGAATACGCCAACAATGAAAGGGATAACAAACTTCAATTAAGGCCAAGCAATTACGGAAGAGATAATAATGATTTCAATTAAGGTTAAAAAATTACGGGAAGGATAGCATGGCAGTAAAAGAGGCAACAACTTCAGTTAAGGCACATAAGAGTTTAATCGACAATAAGGGTAGAACATGAAGCAATTAATTCCAATTAAGACACGTAAGGGTGAATTTAGTAAACGGGGGATTTAGCATGACGAACAACTTCATATCTAATGAACATAAGAACCCAATAGCCCTAAACGGTCAAATTCTACAAATAAGCCCGAGCACATACTCATCATCTCATGTACACGGCCTCCACATGACACAATTAGCACAAGTGACTCAAATCCTAAGGGGTAGTTTTTCCACACAATGTTAGGCAAGATACTTACCTCAAAGAAGCTAGACTGTTCCTCTAAAATGACCTCCTCGAGTGAAACAACTTCCGGACGGCTCAAATCTAGCCAAAATAACTTCAAATTATAAATAAAACTCATAGGAAATAATTCCAGATAATAAAGCTTCAATCTTTAAAAGAACTAAAAAGTCAACCTCGGGGCTCGTACCTCGGAATCCGATAAAATTCATAAAATCCAAACACCAATTCCGATACGAGTTCAACCATACCAAAATTATCAATTTCTAACATCAATTCGTCCTTCAAATCATCATTTCAAATTTTGAAAGATATTTACAAATTTTCCCAAATTCCAACTTAATTCACTATCTAAATGATGAAGATAACAATGGATTCATGAAATATAATAAGATTCGGGTAAAGAACACTTACCCTGATGAATTACTTGAAAAACCCACAAAACATCCCCAAAACCGAGGTCTACAACTCAAAATATGGAAAAAGAATGGAAAACCCTCGAATATAACCTCTCTGCCCAGCACTTTCCGCATTTGCGGGCAATAGGTCACTTTTGCGACGTTCGCTTTTGCGAATAAAATGTTGCTTATGCGGATGATCACTCTCTTGCACTGCCTTCGCTTCTGCGAGCCCAGGCACCGCACCTGCGATGGCATAGGTGCGCAAGGATTCTCGCTTCTGCGAGCACACACACGGCTGCCAGCTTCCGCTTCTGCGTCTTCATCTCCGCGTCCGCGGTCATGCAAGTGCGGAAAATACTTCGCACCTGCGACCACTGCCCAGTCCTTCCCCTTTCTCTTCTGCGATCACTGCCTCGCCTATGTGGTCACGCACCTGCGAACAAATCCATCGCAGGTGCGAGGACACCAGTCCAGAACCCCTAAGCATTTCTTAAGTCCAAAAATCTGATCCGTTATCCATCCGAAATCCACCCGAGACCCTCAGGACCTCAACCAAATATACCAACACATCCTAAAACACAATACGAACTTTGTCGAGGCCTCAAATCACATCAAACAACATCAAAATTACGAATCGCACCTCGAATCGAACTTATGAAATTCCAAATCTTCCAACTTCTAAAACTCGTGCTGAAACATACCAAATCAACCCGGAATGACGTCAAATATTGCATACAAGTTTCAAATGACATAACGGAGCTAATCCAACTCCCAAAATTGGAATCCGAGCCCGATATCAACAAAGTCAACTCCCGGTTAAACCTCTCAACCTTCTAAAACTTCAACTTTCCAATTTTCGCTGAAATGCTTCAAATTACTCTACGGACCTCCAAATCCAAATCTGGATACACGCCTAAGTCCAAAATCACCATAGGGACCTATTGGAATCATCAAAATCATATTTAGGAGTCGTCTACACAAAAGGTAAATCTCCCGTTAACTCTTACCGCTTAAGCTTCTAAAGCAAGAATCCTTCTTCCAAATTGACCCCAAATCATTCGAAAATCGAACTCGACCACACACGCAATTCATAACACATAATACACAACTACTTGAGACCTTAAGCCGCCGAACATGACGCTAATTGTCAAAACGACCGGTCAGATCGTTAAACCTGCAATAACAAAGAGGGAAGAGGAGTTAGTATAGTAAAAGGTGAAGACATAGTGTTGGCTACTAGAAAAGAGACCTTACCATGAGAACGGGCCTCCCATCAACCCTTCGAGAGTCCGTTCCATGTGTGCTTGAAGTACGATATCTAAGTACATATGCCCTCGATCCAATCCTTTAACCGGGGGACCGCATTCGGAACCCAGACGACAGCTGCATAGCCACAAGCATGAATGAGAAGATAGAAATGGAAAAAGAAGAATTTTTGATGTTGAAAGAGGGAGTTGCACTGTATAATCGAAGCAGATGGTCGATCGTGAACCAATGATATTCGGACTTGTTCACGAAGTAGCGGAGGAGGGTCACAATCCTCTACAACGTTGGGTGGATCTACCTGAGGCACACCTAGTTTCTCTTGCAAAAATCTAGAACGATCGGGTTTACCGGGTCCAGTGTGAAGGGATAAGTCTAAACACTTAAGTAGCTCTCCACGTGGGTGGTGACGGCGTCCTCGGGCTCGGGGACTACTATGTTCTTTCCTTCCCAGTTGCAATCCTTACGAACTATGGGAAGAATATCTTCAGTCACAGAACATATGTACCTCGAGACTCCTTCACCCCGGTCCTGTTTGCACGAGGGCTTCTCGACTTTAAAGTCATCTGCAATTGAGCAGCCCCCAAGAATGAATGCCGACAAGGGAAGCTCGGCGGCCGGTTCGTTAGCGGCCACAATGGGGGAAACCATTTTCGAGGGCAATCACCTCAGGGGCAACCGCTTCAGTACCAGCAGTTGGTTGAGAAGATGAAGAGCCAACTTGTTGAGGCACGATTTTCGATGTTTTGGCCATTGTCATCTGAGAGAGTGTTTGAATGTTTGAGAAAAGAACGCAAAGTTTTGGAAAAACGGGTTTTGAAGATAAAGAATAGAGTATGAAGATTTGAAGAAAATTTAGACAGAAATCAGGAGATTGCTATGGAAATTGAAGAACAAGGATGAAGATATGAAGAACGTTTGATGATAGCTGGAAAGTTCAAAGGTAGTGATTTGGTCGAAAAGTAGAAAAAAAACAAAATGAGGAGCTTTTATAGGGAAACAGCCGACGCTTCATATTCGGAGGTGACCTGCCGGTGAGCGACACGTGTCCGAATTCAGAATGACATGATTGATGGGACGTTTCATCTCCCTCATCATAACGTACGAAGGAAGGAACCAGAGTCATCTGTCATTTCCCATCGTGTCGGCAAGCCTACTCTCTGAGAAGCTAGGGGACTATCTGTATACGGGTAAAATCGGGCCCACTGAATACCTCTATTTCCTGGTAAGACAAACAGAGAAGGAACATGACCGTAATGAATTAGAGTCAAAGCGAGGAGCCCCTCGTATCGGGGCTTGGGCAAAATATCTGCCCTCGAGGGTATCGGGGTCGTGTCCTCCGGGTCCGGTTCGAGGGTCAAGACTTCGGAGAGCATTACCCAACAGCTGCACATGACTAGCAAATGGCCGTGATGTCCGTGACCAACCGGATATCACGGCGTGAATCTTAGCCCGTTTCGGCAGAAAATCAGTAATTAGTGAAACATAAGATTTTTACCTTTCTTAGAATTGTACGTAGGGTAAAACTCCCCTACTATATAAAGGGAAAAGCTTATTATTTATGACACACATTGTAACATGTATATCAAGGTAATTTATTTCAATTCTCTTTGTTGTTCAAAGTTCTTATTCTTGTTCTTAAGTTCTTCATAAGTACAAGCTTGGAATCGAGGGAAAGTTCTTCGTCGAGCCATCTACCGAGCCCGGAATCACCCTTATCATCGGTTTGGTCATTTATTACGTCTTTCATTTGCTTAATCTAATGTCATTAATCGATCACTCGTATTGAATTAATCCACATATCCTTAAAATTACATATAAATTCAATTGTTATCCATTTTTGAGGCATCTTGGTTAATATGTTAAAAGGCATGTACGATCCAATGCAGGACGCAATTAAGGATATTCTACAACTCTTGCAATCTTGCGAGTTTTCCATCCAACATTGCTATCGTGAAGCTAACCAAGTAGTAGATGCATTGGCTAAATGGAGCATCATTCATGGGAATTCTATATTTTATAATTGGAAGGATCTTCCCAATCAAGCTACATGCCCATATATGATGGATAAGATACAAATGGCTACATTTAGACACAAGGGAAGAAGGAAATTTATTACTGAACCTATGTCATTTTGTGTATAGCACTTTCTGAGAGTTCCTTTCATACATAGGTAGACTTTCTTACGTACATTTGATATGTGCTTTTTGTATATTGGTAAGAAAGCTACTCTATCTTTGTATTTGTTCTATTAACGGTTATAAGGATGGTCTTTTGGATGTAATTAATAGAGGTCAGGTGGAATGTCCCTTTTATGTTATGTGCTCTTTTTGTTGGGATTATATAAAAGGAAGGCGCCATCTAAGGCGTAAAATTTAAAAAAAAAAAAAAATACATAGTGGGTTCAAAGTCTAATTTGGACCGTGTGTGTGTGATAAAAGAAATAAAAATAAGCATGTAAAGAACATAGTGCACTTATTCCAATTCCTGAATTTTTCACTGGCTTTGATTCAATTTTATTTAATCTAAAATAGCAGTATATCCTTTTTTATGCGTTTAACTTGTGTAGCTTTATACTATGATATTTAGCTTAAGTTAGTTAAATTAAAGTAACTCTCATTATAATACTCTAATAGCTGGTAGATGATCATTATTAGTTAATAATTGCAATTGATAGGCTATACATGTCTAATATGAAACATGAGAATTATTCATGATCAAGATTTTAAAAAAAATGCGTTTTTACATATAGTCAGCATATTGGTTTCTTAATGTCTTGTAGGTAAATAATTAAAAGAAAATGGCATATTGTTGCTTCCAAATTCATAAACTAGGTATGAGAGAGGTCCATCTCCATTCCATTGTAAGCAATTGGAGCATACATCCACATATCATCCGAGCTCAGTAACTGCAGTAAGTGGGAAGTATTTAGTTATTAAGATTCCTTCTGATTTCAATCTAATCAAATAATAAAGAAAGCAAAAAATGGGAAACTTTGGTTTTTATACCTTAATTTGTAGCTGCAGAAACTTCACATATTGGACGGCTTCTTCAAGCATTGTGCTTATGTCAACCTGAGTTACACCAATTAAAGAACTGAATCAAAGGACTATTCTTGATTATCTTCAACACCTTTAGGAAACAGTAGAATGCTCTCTATACACGCTATTTCGAGGGGATGTAATATGATAATTAAAAGCATTGTTTACCTTTGTGCCATTGGGGACAAGATTCTGCAGGATCTTCAATCTTTCATTGATTTTCTCTCTTCTTCTCTGCAGTTTGTAAATAAAAATATTAGTTTTAGGATTAAACTTGAAGGTCAAGGGTTCGAGCCGTGGAAAAAGCCACTAATGCTTGCATTAGGATAAACTATCTACATCACACTACACCCCCTGTGGTGCGGTACTTCCCCGGACCCTGCGTGAACGCGGGATGCCTTGTGCACCCGGCTGCACTTTTAGTTTTAGGATTTAACTTATGTACATGGACAGTTATTAGCAATGCTTTTAACTTGTCGTAGCAGGTAACTTGTTTCTTGAGCCGGGGGCCTTTCGAAAATAGCCTCTCTACCTTCATAGGTAGGGGTAAGGTCTGTGTACACACTAACCTTCCAAGATCCCACTTGTGGGATTAAACCGGGTTGTTGTTGTTGTTGTAGCAGGTAACTTGCCTTAATTTCCAAGTTTCACTCGGTAATCATAGTTATCTTTCACGTTACATGACTGTATAAAAATCTAAACTAGGAGTGTGTTTAAGTTGAGCTTTGAGATCAAAGAGTATATTTGGATGCCGAACAGAATGAAGAAACAGTAATTGAATAAAAAGCTGATGTTTCTTACCCTTGCATAAAGGCTCTGGGGATCTGTTGCAGTCCCTCTGCTGGCCCTTGTTTTACTATTAAAGTTGCTTTTAGTGTCAGAATTTGTGTTTAATTCCTGAGAAGCATTGGAATCTTCCTCAGAGCTACAACTACTTATGCTCTGTCCACTCTTACAATTTGCTGCATTACTAGTCTCTTGCTGATCTCCTACTTCTTCATTGTTAATTTGGATGTTTTTCTGGTTCTTTTTTACTTTTGGCTGGGCACTCTTCTTATTTTTTGGTCCCTGCATTGAGTAAATAATTAACCCCATTAGAAAATGCTTATCTTGAGTTCAAGATTCTACCACAAAGACAATCAATTTCTGTAGTTAAACTTTTTAAATTAACTCACCTCTCTTGACACCTTTGATTTCTTGGGATTTTTAGTTTCCTCCAATTTCTGATCCTCTGCTACTGATTGAAGTTCTACTTCATGCAACTTCCTCTTTAGCAGCATTTCCTTGCCTATGTCATCTTTCAGGCTGACCATTTCTTTCATGAAATCGTCGTCTTGAAACGCTGGATTAACCGATGAATTTTCAAGATTTTTGTGGCCCATCATGTAAAAATCAGTGGACTCATCAGGGTGGTTGTTTGTTACTTGAAGGAGGTTAGTAACACCATTATAATGTTGCAGATACTCATGACTTGTATTGTTAAGAAAAAACATACCATCACTTCCTCTGCTGTCATTGCTATTTTCTTGAGAAAAATACTTTATGTTACTGTTAAAAGTATGAGAAGGAGAAGAGTAAAAACTCCCTTCAATGTTTGTATTGTCAGTCACATTCTTGTTAGCTTCTTGATCATGCCAAGTTAAGGCTGAAGGATGATCACATTGCAATTGAAACAAGAAATCTGAATTTTCAGTAAAGAACATTCTGCTCAAAGATTGACATTCTTCATCAAAAAAAGTTCCCACAGACTCCATTTTGTGTTTTTTTTAAAAATTGAAAGTAGGGAGGGGAGAATGAGAAGTGGTTTACTAAATATAACCACTAAATATTCTCAAAAGCGGTACTGACAAAACAAGCTTTTGAGGATGATCTCAGTTTGGAATGTGCCAAAAGTTGGGAACTTATTTATACTAGAAAGGGCTATAAGGAATATGGAAGAATGTTTAGTAGTATAATTAATTTATGGGCCAAATACCTATGCAGCGCCTTAAACTTGGCTCCAGTTTTCATTTTGACACTTTAACTAAAGTCAGTACCTATTGAACACTCAAACTCTGTCTTACTTGTGCCTATTAAACACAATAGCTGACATGGCAAAAAAATATGTATTTCACCACTCTTAAGCGCGTGAATGGATCTGAAATTATATTTTTTCTTCTTTTTTATTTAAATAAAAACCCCTTTTTCTAAAGAAACCATATCACCACCGTATTAACTCCATTACTGCCGCTCCTCCGCCATTGATGCAACCATTTTACTTCGTTCTTCTTTCTCCGCACACCACCCTCCACCCTTCCCCTTCTTCCTCCTCCCTACCCACTACTACCACCACCAGCCTCGATCCTTTCCCTTCCCTCCTTACATGAAACGGAGATTTAAAAATTTCGAGACGAAGAATAAATTGACTCAGAAGGTTGAATTGATGAGATAACTAAAATTGATCAGAAATTGGATCAAAGAAAATTGTTCAAGTATGAGATTGACGAAGAAGACGACGATGGAGAATTTTTCGACCATGAAGCTATGCAAATTTTTTCTGAACTTTAAATTATTTTTTGACTTCAAATATTTATTTTTTAGTCAATGGACCAATCTCATACATCGTCAATCTGGTGCAGAATTTGAAAGAAATCAGATTCCATAGAAGACTCTCCCCAATACTTAGCGTTTAAGCAGATGGAATGAAACCCATTTCTCTTTCTCTTTTTTCCTTTTTAGATTTTTTACTCTTCTTTTTCTCTGTTGACTTGTCTTTTTCTTATTGGTGTTATTTGTTAGGTCAATGGCAAGTAGCTTCACGCTTTGAAGTTTGTTGAGGGTTATAAAAAATATGTTTAATAGGTATAAGTAAAATAAGGTTTAAGTGTTCAATAGATACTAGTCTTAGTTAAAGTGTTAAAATAAAAATTAAAGTCAAGTTTAACCGCATAGGTATTTGGCCTAATTTATATATTGAATTCCATAATTCCATATGGAATCTCTAGGAGTCCACTGTGGGGCCAAATAACAGGCAATGTACAACTCAGAAGTGGGACCAAGTTCATGCAATGATAAAATAAAAATAGTTGCCATCCTTTCAGATGAGATTAGTGCAATCTCGGACTTAGTTATTATGCCCTGTAGACTGATTAGAAGGATAACTGTCTTAATCTAATCATTGGGGCATGGCTTTTAATCCACTGATTAATGAGTCTCTTTGCTAAAAAATGATTAATGATGATTCCTCAGTTTGGCAGAAGAATAGAGAGAAAATGACAAAAATGAATCCCTTATGTTTGGGATGGGTTTAAAAATAGTCAGTTAAATGTACTCATAAGAGTTCTGGTCCTTTAAGTTTGCTAAAAGTGGACCCTTTAGTTTTTGTCCAATACTTAACAAACTATGGCGGTTAGATTTAAGAGAAATTATGAAAAGAAAAAAATTTAACTTGAAATACCAGCAAAATTCCATCAAATCTTAAAAACTACTACACCAAATTAAACTAGACACCAAAAATAATGGAAATTGCACCTCAAAAAGTGCACAAGACACCATAAATGCACCTCCAAATGTGAGTTCACATCTAATCTTTTTTTTCCACATTACCTGTTAAATATAATATTGAGAGTTTGTTAAATATTTGACTAAGACTAAAAGTATACGCTTTTAGCAAACATAGAGGACCTAACCTGTTTAAGAAAATATTTAAGGACTATTTTAAAAACCTATTCCCAAACATAAAAGAACATTTTTATAAACTTTCAAGTTCGGCATAAAAGTAACTGAGAGAACATGGTATATTGTTTTTTTCCTTGTATGTATATAGAAGTGGTGTGTGTGTGTGGGGGGTGGGGGGTGGGGTGGGGGGCGTTGAATTCAGTTGAGGGAATTAAAAAAAGGAAACATATGCGGATTGTTGATCATGGAAGACGAGTACTGACATCCTTAAAACAACTGCCAAAATCAGACACAGTAAGCGCGAAGCTCGTATCTTGTCTCTAAACCTAACAATTGCTACCATAGTAGTTGTATTTTGTTGTACTAAAATATGATATCCCAGGTAACAATTTCAACTGTAATGTTTTCGTCCTCCCCTTATAATATGAGCTCATTCTAGTTTGTTTCTTGTAATGTGACAGTTCGATGTGGTAGCTTGTGATTAAGTGAACGACTAAGTTTTATAGAACATTTGTAATTTTGACCTCCAAGGTTCAACATTTTCACAAGACAAGTTTTCGCTAAAGTGACAACGTTAAGTTAGATGCATAATCGTACAATATTTAGATAAAATTATAAATGATAACATTTGACAGAAGGCACAAGTAGTATGTGTACGGGTAAAATCGGGGGTAATGTCTACCCCGATTCCCCGGTGAGAAAACTGAAGAAGGGCACAGATGCACGAGATTGTAATCGAAGTTAGAGACCCCTCGTATCGAGATCCAGGAAGAGTGAACGATGTGCTCATCATCAGGTATGGTAAAGCGACGCGCCCCGGGCCAAGAATGAGTTCTAAGACCTCGAGAAACACGGTAAATGGTTACACAGACAAATAGAGGGCTGTGATATTCGTACCCAACCGGATATCACAGTGCGGATCTCGCTCGATGTCGGTTATGGATTAATAACTGACTAGACAGGAAGATTTTTACCTTTTTAGACTTATACTAGGGATGAAACTCTCCTACCATATAAAGGAGAAGTTTTTCTTTTGTAACACACACTGTAACACGCGAACCAAAGCAATTCAAGTTTATTTTCTGATAAAGTTCTTGTTCACTTGTCCTGTTCTTCATTCACAACTGGGCTCGAACCGAGGGTTCGATTGAGGACGAGGTCACTGTTCAATCTAAATTTAGGCCTGGCCATAACAATACAATTGGTTTGATCGCTTATTTCGTCTTTAATATATTTATCTAATATTCTTAATTATTTGTGTTAAATCAAACCACGTATCCTTAAAACCGCGTACAAATTTAATTGTTATCCAATTTTAGTGTAAACAGTTTGGCGCCCACCGTGGGGCTAAGGATAATAGTGGCGATTTGATGCGAATCAACATAACACACCATATTTTACGCTTGTTCTTTGAAGTCTTAATTGCAGGTCAACCCAAAAATGTCAAACTCTCAGTCTGCTCACTTGGACGTTGACACTGAGTCTGGCCATCACGGCGAAAAGAATAATTTGGTGCCCAGCAACGAGGTGCCTCCTGCAGATCCCAACGGTGTCCAAGTTGTCGATCCGATCGATGCTAACTCTCAGGTGGCCATCCATGTCAATTTGCCAATTGATCCTGAAAATAGTGTTTGCGGGGGACCCCGACCAACAGCTCGGGAAGCGCCCAAAGGCGAGGGCGATGGGGTAGCCTACAGCTAATCTTTGAAATGTTGCAAGCTTAATAGGCGGCGATAGCGCAACTGCAGAATCAAAGCCACGCCCCCAGCAGGGTCGATCCCGAACGATCCCGAGAAAAGCGTTCGAAGAAATGAGCAAATCATCGAGGGACCGGGTGAAGCCGAGCCCAGGGTAAATCCCGAGGTAATGAAGATGCTTGAAGAGTTGACAAAACGAGTGGAGTCGGGTGAGAAGAAGATTGAGGCTAATGACAAGAAGGTGGAAACATACAATTCCAGGGTCGATTAGATCCCGGGAGCACCCTCGATATTGAAGGGGCCGGACTCCAAGAAGTTTATCCAGAAGCCTTTTCCTCCGAACGCGGCACCGAAGCCGATCCCAAAGAAGTTTTGTATACCCGACATCCCCAAATATAATGGGACCATGGATCCAAACGAGCATATTACCTCCTACACGTGCGCAATCAAGGGGAGCAACTTGGAAGATGATGAGATCGAGTCAGTGTTACTAAAGAAGTTTGGTGAGACTTTGTCCAAAGGAGCAATGATATGGTATCACAACTTGCCCCCAATCTCCATTGGCTCATTTGCTATGCTTGCAGATGCTTTCATAAAAGCCCATGCCGGGGCCATCAAAGTCGAGACCAGAAAGTCAGATCTTTTCAAGGTCAAACAAAGGGACAACGAGATGCTCAGGGAGTTCGTGTCAAGGTTCCAGATGGAACAGATGGACCTACCTCCAGTTGCAGATGATTGGGCCGTTCAGGCATTCACTCAGGGGCTTAACCCCCAAAGTTCCTTGGCCTCTCAACAGTTGAAACAAAATTTGGTGGAGTACGCGGTGGTGACCTAGGCCGATATCCACAACAGGTACCAGTAAAAGATCAGGGTCGAGGATGACCAACTTGGAGCCCTTTCAACTTGATCATGAGCCAAGACCGTTTCGGGATCGGTACTAACCATACAACGCGGACCGAAGAGGAAATGGGTCTAGGCATCACCCCACAAGGAACGAAAAGAGAGGCGATCAAGGGACCAGTGTTCGAGGTCTGATAAGCAAATATGGTTTCGACAGGCCGCTCGGGAGTAGGGAAGCACCGAGATTATCAGAGTATAACTTTAACGTGGATGCCACCAACATCGTGTCATCCATCGGGCGCATCAAAGAGACCAAGTGGCCCCGAACATTACAGTCCGACCCTACCTAAAGGGATCCTAACTTGATGTGTACATATCATGACACTCATGGTCACAGGACCGAGGATCGCCGACAGTTGAGAGAAGTTGCCTGGTTATTCAACAACGGGCACCTCCGAGAATTCCTGAGTGATCGAGCCAAAAATCACTTCAGAAATAGGGATGCCAACAAATAGGTCAAACAAGAGGAGCCTCAGTACGTGATCAACATGATCATCTGAGGATTCGTTGTCTCCCAAGGACCAATGATTAAACGCACTAAAGTATCTTTCACGAGGGAAAAGTGCGCCTGGGATTATGTTCCGGAGGGAGCTATTTCATTCAGCGACGAAGATGCCGAGGGCATTGTACATCCTCACATTGATGCACTAGTAATATCCGTACTTATCAATAAATCTCTAGTTAAGCATGTGTTGATTTATCTAGGTAGCTCGGCCAACATCATCAGATCAAGGGTCGTAGAGCAATTGGGATTACAGGACCAAATCGTGCCAGCAGTTCGGGTATTGAATGGATTTAACATGGCATGCGAAACCACTAAAGGGGAGATAACCTTGCCAGTAAACACTGCTTGGATGATCCAAGAAATAAAGTTCTACGTGATCGAAGGGGACATGAGGTATAACGCTCTATTCGGAAGGCTGTGGGTTTACAAAATAAGGGCGGTACCCTCAACCTAGCACCAGGCGTTGAAATTCCCCACACCGGGGGGGAGTCAAGACGGTCTACGGAGAACAACCGGTCGTAAAGGATATGTTCATTGTCGACGAGGTAATCTCGGTGCCCGCGGTTTCGACATCAAGGAACGCGGAGCCGACCAGAAAGGAAGAAATCAAATAGCAATCACTGATGCTGGCCTTGGCCAAACCGGAGGAACGTGGAGTAGATGAGGAGGACGATTACGATGTCCCGAGATCATTCATAGATCCTGATGACACTAACGCCACCAATTCGACGGTTGAAGAGTTGGAGCAAGTCATATTAATCGAACACCTATCGGACCGAAAGGTATACCTGAGCACGGGGTTAACCCCCGAGCTCAGGAAAAAAATTATTAATTTTCTTAAAGCTAACGTAGACTGTTTCGCTTGGTCCCATCTTGACATGACAGGGATCCCACCGGAGGTAACCACTCATAAGCTGAGTTTAGACCCAAAGTTCCATCCGGTCAAGTATAAGAGGAGGCCACAGTCCGAGGTCAAACATGCATTCATCAAGGATGAGTTATCCAAATTTCTTAAAATAGGATCTATCCGGGAAGTTAAATACCCTGACTGGTTAGCTAACGTAGTGGTAGTACCTAAAAAGGGGAATAAGCTAAGAATGTGTGTAGATTACAAGGACCTAAACAAAGCATACCCTAAGGATTCTTTCCTTTTGCCTAACCTCGATCAAATGATCGACGCGACGACCGGACACGAGATACTCAGTTTTCTCGATGCCTACTCTGGGTACAACCAAATTCGGATGGACCCGGATGATCAAGAAAATACTTCATTCATCACTAAATTTGGCCTACTGTTATAACGTAATGTTGTTTGGATTAAAGAACACTGGTTCCACCTACCAACGCCTAGTGAACCGGATGTTCGAAGAACAAATAGGAAAATCAATAGAAGTTTATATTGGCGATATGTTAGTCAAGTCCCTGCGAGCAGAGGACTATTTGAAACATTTGCAGGAGACCTTCGACATACTAAAGAAATACAATATAAAGCTGAACCCGTAGAAGTACGCATTCGGGTTGGATCGGGAAAATTTCTCGGGTTCATGGTATCCAATCGAGGGATCGAGATCAACCCCGACAAAATAAAGGCCATAGAGGACATCATCATGGTGGACAACATCAAGGCCGTTCAAAGACTAACTGGGCGTATAGCCGCCTTGGGCCGGTTAATCTCGAGGTCCTTAGATAAGAGCCATCAATTCTTCTCACTACTAAAGAAGAAAAATAACTTTTTCTGGACCCTGGAATGCCAGCAAGTTTTGGAAGAACTCAAACGGTACCTATCGAGTCCATCCCTGTTGCACACTTCGAAGGCAGACGGACATCTGTACCTTTACTTGGAGGTTTCTGAGGTGGCATAAGTGGTGTCTTAGTCTGGAAGGAAGAAGGTCCGAAATTTCCTATTTACTATGTTAGTAGAACTCTAGCCGAGACCGAATCAAGGTATCCTCACCTGGAAAATTAGAGCTCGCTTTGCTAAGCGCTTCAAGGAAGCTAAAGCCGTACTTTCAATGCCACCCTATATGTGTCATAACATCTTACCCGCTGAGTAATATCATGCATAAGCCTGAGCTCTCGGGCCGGTTGGCCAAATGGGCCGTGGAAATTAGCGGGTACGATATCGAGTATCGACCCCGAACCGTCATAAAATCTCAGATCTTGGCAGACTTCGTGGCCGACTTTACACTTGCCTTAATACCCGAAGTCGAAAGGGAACTACTTCTAACCTTGGGGACTACTTCGGGAATCTGAACCCTTTTCACGGACGGTGCCTCCAATGCGAAGGGGTCCGGGCTCGGTATCATATTAAAACCACCTAAGGGAAATATAATTAGACAGTCTATTAGAACTATGAAATTGACTAACAATGAGGCCGAGTATGAGGTCATGATTGCAGGTCTAGAACTGACTAAGAACCTTAGGGCCAAAGTGATTGAAGCCAAGTGCGACTCCCTCCTCATGGTGAATCAAGTTAATGGAACATTCAAAGTAAAGGAAGAACGGATGCGGAGATACTTGGACAAATTGCAGGTAACCCTACACCAATTCAGGGAATGGACCCTGCAGTATGTACCTCGAGATCAAAACAGTGAAACCGATGCACTGGTTAACTTGGGGTTGTCGGTCGATTCCGATGAATTCAGCTTGGGAGCAGTAGTTCAACTAATGAATTCGGTGATAGAAGAAGGCCACGCTGAAGTGAACTCGATGAGTTTAACTTGGGATTGGAGAAACAAATATATAGACTACTTGAAGACAAGAAAATTGCCTTCGGATCCCAAAGAATCGAGAACCCTGCGCACCAAAGCTGCCAAATTTAGCTTGGTTGAATGGGGCATTATTTAGGAGGTCCTTCTTTGGCCCACTAGCAGCTGCTTGGGACCGGGGGAGACCGAATACGCCATGAGAGATATTCACGAGGGCACTTGCGAGAACTATTCGGGGGGTAGAATCTTTGGTTCGGAAGCTAATCATAGCCGGCTACTACTGGACTGAAATGAAAAAAGATGCAAAAGACATCATATGAAAGTGCGACGAGTGCCAACAACATGCCCTGATGATCCATCAACTGGGAGAAATGCTCCACTCGGTCCTGTATCCATGGCCATTTATGAAGTGGGGAATGGACATCGTCGGTCCCCTGCCATAGACACCCGGTAAAGCTCAGTTCATACTATTCATGACTGATTATTTTTTCAAATGGGTCGAGGCTCAAGCATTCGAAAAGGTTCAAGAGAAAGAAGTCATTAACTTCATCTAGGATCACATAATATGTCGATTTGGGATACCGGCCGAGATTTTTTGCGACAACAGAAAACAGTTCATCGACAACATAGTAAGTAAGTTTTTTGAAGATCACAAGATCAGGAAGATACTATCAACGCCTTATCATCCTAGTGGGAATGGGTAGGTGGAATCAACGAAGAAGACTATACTCCAAAACGTGAAAAAAGAGGTTGACTGGTTCGAAAGAAAAATGAAAAGAGATTTTGCCCGAAGTCTTGTGGGCATACCGTACGACTTCTAAATCAATCATCGGGGCCACATCATTTTCTCTGGTCTACGGAGCTGAAGCCTTAATACCAGTCAAGGTGGGGGAACCTAGCCTCAGATTCCAATATGCTATCGAATAGTAAAACGGTGAGGCCATAAACACGAGCCTGGAATTGTTGGACGAAAGGCGGGAGGCCGCCATGGTTCGGTTGGCCACCCAGAAGCAGTGAGTAGAAAGATACTACAACCAAAGAGCCAACCTCCAACATTATTAAGTCGTGGACTTGGTATTGAGAAGGGTAAAACTATACACCAGGAACCTGAACGAAGGAAAACTGGGCCCGAATTGGGAAGGGTTGTATCGAGTTATCGGAATAACCAGCAAAGGCTCATATAAACTCGAAGCAGGAAACGACATACAACTACCAAACAACTGGAACATGACACATTTAAAGCGGTACTACTGCTAAGGTAAGAACTCAATTCCTTTTTAATTATAAATCAGACTAACGAATGCAGGTAATCATCCAAGGACGGATATGACTTTTAGGTCTGAAAGCACATGCTTTTTCCTTTGAATGAGTTTTGTCCCGAAGTAGGTTTTTCTGTAAGGTTTTTAACGAGACAACAGTAAAATGTGCTACCTTAGATTTGGAGACTAGTCTTAAACCATGAATTGATAATCGCTTGTATCAGATCAACAGTATCCGAGCCCTCACGAGTTCGGCCTCGAATACTGGGGGCCATTACCCCCAGGTTAAGATCTTTAGCAAGGGAAAATAATTTTTTATGTGATAACAGCTAAAGCTTGGTGGTTAGGATTCATTGTAAGGGTCAAACGGTCATATGAACAGTGCCCACATAGTCCACTCTAGCCACGACAAAAGTTTTATGCGCCTTCGATCATGTACCTTGCATATTAAGTAATAAAAGAAATTTCTACTTCCCTTACACTTTGTTACTGCACATTCTGCTTCTTCGATCCTGGATCCTAAAAGCCCAGGGGCAACCCCTACTCAGGGACTGTCAAGCCCACGGGCTACCCCTACTCGTGGACTGTCGCCCGATGAAAATTCAGAAAACCCGGGATACCATATCCCGCAAGCACCATACCCATTAGGCAGTGCCGGAATATGAAAGGCTACGACCACCCTAAAAATGGTTTGGAGACGTCCGAAGCTTGTAACCAGAAAGTAAGGCCCTTACAAAAAATTGAAACCCACTAAAAGGTTACCCTCGGCAAAAACATCGTCTAAAAATTTTTAAGTATCTTAAAAACCTTCGATTTTACCGAGGATTCTAAGCCACAAGTAAACCAAAGTTGCATCAAAGTCGGGTGCTGTTCGGACCTCCGAAAAATGGATGCTCTTGAATTACATCTGATTTTATGCTAAGGCATTGAAAACAATACGCAAATAGAAAATTGCAAGTAGATGCTGGAAAAGTAAAGAAACGATATTGCAAGAAAGGGGAAACTTTTATATACTTCAAAATATATTTACAAAGGCACGATAGAATTGACTCAAAATAAACAAAAAAAATACATAAGGAATAACTGGAAAAGAACTAAGGCATCTACCCCTGGTCTTCACCGGGGCTCGACTCTTCGCTAGAACCGTCAGAACCCTCGGAACCCTTAGGACCCTCAAGCTCGTAAAGCTCCTTTGCCTCGGCCTCGAGTCTCCTAGCCTCCTCAATCTCGGCAGATAGGTCAAAACCTCGGGCATAGATCTCCTCGAGGGTCTCTCTTCGGGATAACCGCTTTATGTACTCAGTCTTCGTTTTCAAGTGGGTCTCCGCTACCACCACATCGGCCTTATATTGGGCCAGTATTTCCTCGGCATCAGAAAAGGTTGCATCCAATTTGGACCTCAGTGCGACATATTCTTGTCCGAGAGCATCCCGTTACGTGATGGCCGAGCTAAGCTGTGCCCGGAGATCATCATTTAGCCAAGACCACTTATCTGCTTTGTCCTTCGCCACCCGAAGTTGGTTCTCGACCGATGCCAGCTCCGCTTTTGCTGCTTCCTTCTCCGAAGCCAGCAGATCCATCCTGCCCTTCCACACTTTGTTCATAACCTTAACCTTATCCATCTCAGCCTCAAGCTGGTCGATCAGATATATCTTCTCTTGGACCTGCGAATTTATGTTGTTAGTCACCACGACTAGCTCCTCGTTTTTAGCCTCAAAGATATTTACCTTCTCAACCAGGTCGGCGTGTTCCCGCTTCATGGTCGAGGCCTCCTTTTGGGATTTTTCCAGCTTGGCTTGGAGAATCAGGAGGTCTTTGAGGGCCTCGTCCTGCTGCCCACTAAGAGCCCTGTACATGTCCATCTTTTGGACCTACTCTTTGAGCTCGAACTTGAGCTGGATAATCTCCAAGCGGTACTGGATGAAGCTTTCGTGATGAAGCACTGAAGCCTGAAAAACAATGAAGTTAGTAGAGCACGTCAAAAACCAAAGTGAGATTAACAAAAGGGTGCAAAGGGCTGACGCCTTACCCGGTTCAGCGCCTATTGCGCCTCGTTGAAAAGGCTCGACGTACCCGCTTCGTTCATCTTTTCCTGGTCTTCCTCGGTCACCAGGCATAGAAGGTAGCTAGCTATGCCCACTAGAGCAGACAAGACCCTGGCGTCCTCCGGGATTGTAAGAACAGTCGTTATCTTGCACCCGGGGTCCACGCTCGGAGGAGAAAATTACTTCACTAGTTTTGGGCTTAAACTCGGCCCGCCCACATCCGATGGTACATCCTTCTTTGGGACTTCCAGGTGACCAAGCCCGAAAAAATCCTCCAGTGCGGCCATATCCATGTCGTCGAAGAACGTATTGAGGGCGTCGTCTGGGCCCTGCGCCATATCGCTTGGCTTCTCTTTGCCCTCTTGGGCCTCTTCGAGCATGGACTCAGTATAAGAGGGTGTCTCCTCGATGTCAATGACGCTGACTGCCTCCTTCGGGATATGAGCAGCTTCTCGGGGGGCTGCAGCCTCCGTCTCTCCCTCTAGTTCCCGAGTTAGAGGGGGATCGACCTCATGGTCCTCTTTCCCGGTCGTCGCCTACCCCCTCGTTAAGGGTCAACCCATGAGCAATAAAAAGGTCATCATCCTCGGGCTCATCCCTGAGCCAGTAGAGGGAATCGAGATCCGGTGCCCTGGACTTGGTGCTATTTTTGGGTTTCCGGAACCGGATGGTCACTTTCTTCTTCTTCGCCTCGGCGTCCGGGGAACCCGAGGACTTTATTTTCTACTTCTCCTCCTCCTTCGCGGCAGCTCTGGGCTTCCCCGAAATGGAGGGTTCGACAAGCGAGGACGGATCCTCGTCATTGTGTAAGCTAAAGCGTGGAGGTAATTCTTTAGGAAAGAACCTCACCATAGGAACATGCCTCCCATTTTCCTTTCGAGAGCTTGCGCCATACGCGCTCGGAGTACGACATCTGTTTGCAGATCCCCTCGATCCACTCCTTAAAATGGGGAATTGTATTTGAAACTTGGTTAATATCTGCACGACGACAAACATAGGCAATAAGAGAAAGAACAAAAGGGAATGACAAATACTCGAGAAGGGAAGTACTTACGGGATACGTTCCACTTCTCAGGGAACGAGAAAAACTTGGAAGGGATGAGGTCTCGATTTTCACCCGAACGAACCTCCCCTTCTATCCTCGATTTAGGTCCTCGTCGATACTCGAGAATGGAGCCTTGCTTGCTCGGCGAACGAGCTTGATCAGCCCCCCTCGGAAGATCCGGGGACTGTATAGGTGAAGTAGGTGGTCGAGGGTGAACCAAGGGGCTTCAGTATTGTTCACAAAATGAGGTAAGAGGATCATAATCCTCCAAAAGGACGGGTGGATTTGCCCTAGGCATACCTCGTACCTTTTACAAAAACCAAGGACTATGGGGTCCACCGGGGCGAGCGTGAAGGGGTAAGTATAAATACTTAAATACTCCTCCACGTGAGTAGTGATTTCGTCATCGAGCCGAGGGACGACCACATCTTTACCCTCCTAGATACAGTCCGCTCGGACTATCGGTAGAGTTTCATCAGTAACAGATCATATGTATCTCCATGCTCCCTCGCCTCGGTCCTGTTGACTAGAGGCCTTATCGACGTTGAAGTCGTTCCCAATAGAGCAGCCCCTAGGTACGAAGCTCTTCATAGGGGGGCTCCTAAGCCACATCGGGAACGGCCACCTCGGCATCTGTGGCTGGGTGGGAAGATGAAGGAGCAGCCTGCTGAGGCACTTACTTAGAAGTTTTTGCCATCGTAATCTGGGAAATATAGAGGTTTGAAGAAAAATATGAAGGTTTGAAGAAAGATATGAAGGTTCGAAGGAAAATATGAAGGTTTGAAGATGGTATGAAGGTCTGGGTTGAAGATCCAAAGAAAATGGATGAGGATTGAAGATGAAGACATAAAGGTTCAGGGAGCAATGTATGAAGATTTGGAGGAGTTAAAAGCCATTAGAAAGTTCGAGGGTAAATTCTAGAACCGGAAAGTGGAAGAATTGAAAGAGGGTCAAATCGTTTATAGAGGAAAAACAATCGCGACGTTTCGCATTCAAGGACAGTCAACCGGTGACTGACACGTGTCTGAAGTCAGAACCGCGCGACTGATGAGACGTTTCGAATTACCTGTCCTTTCAGTTGTAACGTACGAAGGAAGGAACCGGGGTTCATCTATCGCTTCCCGTCGTTTCGGTAAACCTACTATTCGCAAAACGAGGGGACTATTTGTGTACGGGTAAAATCGGGGGTAATGTCTACCCCGATTCCCCAGTTAGAAAACAGAAGAAGGGTACGGATGCACGAGATTATAATCGAGGTTAGAGACCCCTCGTATCGAGATCAAGGAAGAGTGAACGATGTGCTCGTCATCGGGTATGGTAAAGCGACGCGCTCCGGGCCAAGAATGATTTCTAAGACCTCAAGAAACACGGTAAATGGTTACACAGACAAATAGAGGGCTGTGATATTCGCACCCAACCGGATATCACGACGTGGATCCCACTTGATGTCGGTTATAGATTAATAATTAATTAGAAAGGAAGATTTTTATCTTTTCAGACTTATACTAAGGATAAAATTCTCCTACTATATAAAAGGGAAGTTTTTTTTTTGTAACACACACTGTAACAATTGGTTTGATCGCTTATTTCGTCTTTAATATATTTATCTAATATTTTTAATTGTTTGTGTTAAATTAAACCACGTATCCTTAAACCGCGTAAAAATTTAATTGTTATCCAATTTTAGGGTAAATATAGTATATGTACGATAAAAAGAGAATGTTGTTCATGTGATGATTTTGTCATCTCCTACGTACATAAACCTCAAGATCGATGCACTAAGTCTACAAGTGCAAAACTATGTTAGTTGTAGATGTCAAAAAATAAAGACGACGTACACATAAGAACATAACACTTAAAGGACATTGTGTCGAAAGACCTACGATAAGATACATGCAAATATAATGAGAAATAGAGCTCAATAGAAGAAAAGATCAATAAAAAAAATACCAACCAGTGAAAAAAAAAGCTTAATGTTATTGGTACATTTATATTTGGTCCAACATTGGCTAAGCGTCTTTTTTGATTTTATTGGAGATTTAATTTGTAATGGATAAATGTAAAGAAGGTTTAAAAAAAATATTGAATACTATACTAAAATCAGACATATAATTAATTACTACTGTGGTTCTTGTGATAGCCCGAGTAACTTGATTTTATGGGATTCCACCTTCATTTTCTCACCAAATCAAGCTATACTTAAATTAGAGTAAATTTCATGAGTTTTCATTCAGTTTTGTGTTTATTACTCACAAGTAACTTTTCTTTTTTTGATACATAAAAGTCATTCAACTTTATGTTCATTACTCAAACGTCATTTTTTTTTTCTTTTTGTTACACAAAAATTATTTTACTTTGCTCTAGTTATCACAAAAGTCACCTAGGCCGGATTTTATAATACTTTTATTTGAAAAGTCTATGCCCTTGATATTATAAACCCTTCCATTTATATTATATATTATATAATATATTTTTACCTAGGTATTTTACTTATAATTCAAAATAACTTTATATTATTTTATTTATTATTTGTATTATATATTCGTAAATTTAATTTTTCCATGGAACTCAATTTATTTAATCATATTCAAACATGAACATATTTTAAAATATCAAAACGATAAAAATATTTTTTTTTGTATTTATTTGAAATAATTAAAACAGATTTGTTTAACAAATGCTAACCTTTATAGTTAGTAAAACTTATTTTTTTTTTTAACGATATGATGTTTAATATTAAGGATTTTTAAAGCTTTATCTGTTAAGATTATTTATTTGAAAGTGTTAATCTGATGTGTCGGTGTGCTAAATGTGAGTACTTTGTCTACAGGATTAACAAATATGGCTTGGCTGATAAATCTGTCATGAACTTTGATTTTATAATTTTTATTAAGAATATTTCATTAGGCATGGTTAAAAACAATGACTTAAATTTGTTTATAGTAATGTTACTGATAAATTTATTGATGCTACGAAAATTAACGTTAAGAGAAAACTAAATGTACAAATATATTATAAAAATAATAAATAAAATAATATTAAGTTATTTTAATTATAAGTAAAATACCTAGGTAAAAATATATTATATAGTGTATAATATAGAAGGTATCACATAAATAAGAGGATTTATAATATCAAGGGCAAAATAAATTTTTCAAGTAAAAGTATTATAAAATTTGGCCAAGGTGACTTTTGTGATAATTAAAGCAAAGTAAAATAATTTTTGTGTAACTAAAGAAATAAAAGTGACTTCTGGGTAATTAACACAAAATTGAATGGCTTTTACGTTAAAAAAAAGAAGAAGTAACTTTTGAGTAATGAACACAAAGTTGATGACCACCCATGAAATTTATTTCCTAAATTACACACGTCAAGAGAAAGGCAAACATATGTGTAGATGTTTTGGCAAATAAATATCATAGATATAAGGAAGATTTGATAATATGGAAAGATGTGGCTATGAAAATGGAGTTTTTACTCCTACCAGATTTAAGCATGGTAGCTTTTGAAAGATTTTAGTATTGCTTTTTAGTACTTTCCAACATACCAAAAAAAGAAAGAAAGTGATATCTAGGTTTTAAGATAGGAAAATACACTTAGATATGATATATGAATTCATTTTTTGGGATTTAGATTCCTGAACACTTCAATTTTCTCCCTTGCCAATTCATGTACCTCCTTTGATTCTGCCGATCTTTTCGCTTTCATCTACACGTCAGAGACTCTTCCATTCATTCTGACGTACATGAACAATAATTATACTACTATTTTAATTATTTATTATAAAATAATACAATTCAGTATTGTTTTCTTCGTTTTATTAAATCTTCCTTGAAATTTCTGTAAGTACTCTCTTTCAATGTATCAATGTATTTTGAAGGCCGCACCAACCTTTGCACGATCTCAAGAGAGACAAAAGCACTTGTCCAAAAGATAATAACCTAAAAATAGTAGTAAATGAAAAGAAAAAAGCAACCACAGATTGAGGGAGGGGAATAAAATCTAATTTCTTTTGAAGAACAGAGAGATTTGAACAGCTCCAAAAGATCAGATTTGTTCTCTTGGGAATGCATTTTCCTATTGGCATTTTGGCCGGCTTTGCACGACTTATTCTTTATTAAGAATTTTCTTCCTCTCTTTTTCCTTAATTTCCTTTTCTTTTTAATTTTTAAAGCACATATTTACAACTAGCAGCGTCCCCTTTTTTCCAAACTTTTGAGCTTGCACAAAAGCCGAAGGAGCCCATTGACGGATCATTATACATGTATAAATATATATTTTTCTAATTAACTTATCTATATGTACAATAGGCCACAATTTGGGATAAAAATAAATCTTTTAATACTAACATATATAGGTATATATCCACTTAAGGACAAGTTGAATATGACAATAGGCAATACTGCTCGCTGTATACTGTCAAAACCGGTTTCGCCCTTCGTGTAATTAGTCAAGATTGGAACATGATGGACCGAGGGTCATCACCATAATATCGAGATGAGATCTGAAGCCAGGTTATCGAGCTCAAGATTCAGGGACCGATCATTACTGAGCTCGAAGTCAATATCGAGATCGAGTCCAAATCGAACTATGATATGAAGTGGTGTAATCGAGCTCGAGATCCAGAGACCGACTGATACCGAGACCGACTGAGATCGAGCGAAGAGACAAAGAGTCGTTGTAGCCGCACTGGGGGAGAGAATCTTGGCGGAAAATAAGGAAAAACTAATTAACTAATCTATCATGTGATCCCCATTATGTATTTTTAAGAATATCCAAAGTAGGTTCTTCCACTATATAAAGAGTGACTATTATTTATGTAAAGGAGGCAACATTGAACATCCAGAGAAGAAAACATTGATACATTCACGTTCTAAAGATTATTACATTGATATATAGTTGAGACTATCCTTTTTTGAGCTTGGATATTGATTCATCTTGCTTGTTTATAAATCATTCTTTATTCAATTTGGTTTGTATTTCATTCCTTTATACAGTCAATATTCGATATATTTTTACTTACTTTTTCGATTTGTACCAAGTGTCACACCTCCTTTTTTCCGAGGGGATATGCGAGTTTTTCCAATTTAAGTGACATTAATCGAAATAGAATTATTTATTGATTTCAGAATCGCCGCTTGGAATAATTATTATGGTGTCCCAAGTCACCGGTTTATTTTATAATTCCAAATTGAAAAAATTGACTCTTATTTATGGTCTGCGAACACAAAAGACCGGGTAAAAAATTCTGTTAATCCGGAAGAAGGTTTAAGGCACTCCCGAATTTCGTAATTTTAGCACGGTCGCTCAACTATTATTAATTGGCCTAATTATCTGATTTAATACATATTTTGAACCTATTGTACATTTTACCTTTAAAACCGCTTTTATTACTTATGAAATTTATTTGAACAAGTCGCGATGTCATGCACTCGTTGTTTTATACACATTACGAATCGTGTCACTTGAACCGTACCCACGACTCACAACATGTTTATTATTATTAATATTTGAGGTGATGATCGAGTCACATGAAATGTGCACCCGAATTTTGGGAATTACATATCACAACTACGTCACGGGAATCGTACCCATAGTTGTGATGATTTAATTACGCGCCTAAAGCAAACTACGATGTTCGAATATTATTCATTCTCTATGTTTGAGATTAACTGTAAGGTTCATGAGTTATGAAAAAGAGTTGTTGATGTAAAGGCTTAGTCATTTTATTCGGCCAAGGAACTTCATATGTCGAGAAGTGTTTCAGCGTTCAGATTGATATTGGACAATTGTGAATGAAACATATATTGAGAAACTACTTGTTCGAACCAAACACTTTAACAAATTGAAAAGAAGCGTATTGATTAAACTATTACTATCACGAGAAATGGAAATGAACATAATAGTCAATCATCATTCTAGTGGGTCCAGGCTTAAAGCATTGGGTTTAATATCCTGCAGCCTAATCTTGTTTGAATATTAACAATGAATCTAAGTAAATGAGAATATAGGTGAATTTGCCAACTTTTAGGGAATACGTAAAACAAAAAAAAAACAGCCCATTCTGGACCATATGCTTCTTTTCCCTTCACTCCTGATTTACAAAGAATAGCCACTGGGCTAACCTTGCAAACCAATCTCATGGTGCACAACCAACAATCAAACAAAATAAAAACTTAGCCAAATGATTATAAGATGAGCTTTCAAACTTAGCCATGATGAATCACGTAGACTACAAATTTGGTCAGTTAATAAGAGAAGAAATCAATAGCACTAAGATCAAATGAATAGGACTTAAAACAACAGTCATTGCTCATGAACTAATGAAAAAATATATGATTCAGCTTCTTAGAGATGTAACTTCAGTCGATTCAATCACAGACATTTAAACATGCTTTATCAAATTTAGAATCAGCTGACCATCACGTTACATGTGGATGACAGAAAACATAACAATAGCCTCGAAACACCATTCATCTCATGAATCTAGTCATTTTAATGAAAGAAAAAAATTACAAGTTGATGTATGTGTACCTAATTCTGCAGAAGTAATACAGAGGTACTAGCTAAAAGCAGCAACAGAATAACGAAGAGAAATATGATCTTCAGGAGCTACAGCTCAGACCATCAGAATGAGTACATCAGTGCAAACAACCAGTTTTCAACTCAAACAGCCATAGAAAACAAAATATAGGCAGCAACAGAAAACCAATAACATAACAACTCCAAACTCAGCCCAGAAATCCAGAAATTATTCAAAATCAGTATGAGATAAGAGTAGAAATGGAAAATAAAGAGTGAATTCTGTGTGCTCTTTGGATCATAGACATAAGCATATCAAATTCAAGAACAACAATTTACTAAGCATATAACGTTGGATGAGAATCCAGCATAAAGACAAAGATCATAACATATTTATACACTATATGAAAACTTATGTACCAATTTCAAGTCTAGATCTACTAATAACAGACAGAATATGATACTGGTTAGCAAGAAAAAGAATGAAACAACTTGACAAAACACAAGAAATAATAGCTGAAAATGACTGATTCCATTAATTTCAAAGCACACACATCTTCATATCCGATTTGTAGCCCAAGGTTTAAAAGGAGTGTACCTGGACAGCAAAAGCAAAAAAATAGAAAATAAATCTCTGAAATTAGAATGAAGCAACATCAGTCAGAAGAACAGCAGCAGAAAATAGCTTCAAATCTCAGTCCAAAATCAGCTTTGAGGAAGACAGAACTTGTATAAAGATGTAGCAGAAAACACAATCAACTTTGAAAACTCTTTGTATGATTTTGATTTCTTGTATTTTCAAACCTGAAACCTGTAATTTCTAGCTACTTTCTCTTTTTCTGTCTGAGCCCGTATGCTTTTGAGAGTGAATGTGTAGAAAAAAAATTATCCTCCTCTGTAAAATGAGAGGAGGAGCCCCTTTATAGAATATGAGCATGTGCTATATATGAGGGATAGGGAGTGTGAGAATATTCTGCCAGCTCCCTAAAAATCAGGGAATTGGCATCTTTTGTAACAGAAAAATGGACAGCTGTCCCTTTTTAGAGTTTTCCCTCATTTTCTACCCTTTTAATTTCTAAAAATTCACTCTTTTAAACCCCAATTTGACCTAGTTCTTTCATTTTATTGCAGTTTAATCCTTTTCTAGAAGCTTCTTCTTGGGTCCGGGCCAAATTCCATGGCCAAGTGGCCCAAGACAGGCCCAGTCCAGCTTCAATAAGGAAAAACCCACAACAAATGTCATATTTTAAATTCCAATTATAATTAGGGATTTTACTAAATACTTAACTTTAAATTAATCTAATTCAGTTTATTAGTTAAACTAATTGAGCATGCAATTAACAACGAAATTTAATTAACCAACTGAAAAGAAAAGAAAGAGAGAAAGAAAAAACAGAGTAAGAACAAATGAGGAAGTAGAATACTAATTTAAACCCTAAAGAAATGAATGAACGAAAACAAACCGACGAGCAACGGGAGTGATGAACTCTAACCGCGAACGATGAATCGATCGGACTTCGGTAACTTCGAAATGGGTCGAAACTAACCTAAAATGATTTCTCTCATCAAGAGCACTCGATTCATGTGAGTCTTGAACCAAAACGAACGAAAATACCAAGACAATTTGAAACAGGCCGGACTAGGGTTTTTCTGAAATTTTGGATCTAAAATTCGCTAATTTTGGTGGGGTTTCTGGTGAAATTGAACAGAGATATGAGATGAGGAGAATGTGGTAGTTGTCTCGTGAAGTTTTGGGCATGTTTGGAGGCGAGCCACGGGCAATGATTTCTAGGGCGGCTAGGGTTCTGAGGGAGTGAGAGATAAGAGAGGAGAGATGGAGGGGGGGGGGGGAGAGGGGGAGTGAGGGTCGGTTTCTAGGGTTTAGGGGAGGGGTCTGTTTGGACAGATTTAAGGGAAAGGGGTGGGGAGTTCGGCACCGTTAGATGATGAGGCGATCGGCGACTGAGATTAAACGTTAATAAACGATGTCGTTTAGTGCTTAAACGAGGTCGTTTGGGTTAGTAACGGGGCTGGGCTAGGTAAAGGGGAGTTGAGCCTGGCGGATGGAAGGGGATTTTGGGCCACCGAGAGGCTTTTGGCCCAGTTTGAGATGAAGCTCTTTCTATTTTCTTTCCTTTTTTTTTATATTTTAAATCCTAATAAAATTAATTAAAAGCCTAAATTAAGTCCTACATCAATCTAATATGTAGAATTAAATTAATTATCTATTTCTAATATTAAAATAATTAATTAACTTAAACTAATTAAAGGAAAATACTAATTTTAAAACTAAAAGCGAAATATGTAAAAATGACTATTTTTTTTTATTTTTGTTTAATAATACAATTAACTCATGTAATTAAATCCTAAATGCAATTAAGACCTAAAATGCTATGCAATGAATACTTTAGACATTTTTGGTATTTTTTCATAATTTTAAATATGCAACTAAATGCAAACAAAAATTAACAACAAATTCCTAAAATTTCTATAAGAATTAAAACAATTAGAAAACCCTATTTTTTGTGGATTTTGTAGGAATATTTTTTAGTCGGGCAAAAATCACGTGCTCACAACTGCCCCTCTTTGCTCGGAAACACAAAGAGTTTTTGGGCAAAGATAAAGTGAGCAATTACGAGCAATTTTTGCCCGTTTGGATATTCCATGAGAAGCGTTTTGAAAAGGTTTGACCGAACCTTGCTTCGGAGGTTGCCTACATATCCTTGGCTATAAAGGAATTAGGTCAGTGTAGCTCTGGAAGTTTTGGTAGCTGGGACTACCGAGAAGCTGTGATTTCACTGCTGTTGCTGCTGTTACTGCTTGCTGAACTCCTTATTACACCAAAATCAAAATGAAAAGAAACTAAACAAGCCTATCAGCTATGAATCATAAAATTCCTATATATAAGTCTTTTGAAGCTTGATCTTGAGTCTTCTACAGTTCTGTTGTGCATCTCGAACTGTCGACTCGCATTCTTGAGGCGAGCTTCTACTACCTCTAACTTGAACTTGAAATAAATTCCCTCATTCTCCAGGTGGGCACCTGCCAATGACTTGAAACTTGAAATGAATTCCCTCGTTCTCCAGTGGGCTCCTGTTCATGACTTGAACTTGAAATAAATTCCCTCGTTCTCCAGGTGGGCGCCTGTTCATGACTTAAAACTTGAAATAAATTTTCTCGTTTTCCAGGTAGGCGCCTGATGACTTAAAACTTGCAATTAATTCCATCATTCTCCAGGTGGGTGCCTGATGTCAACTTGAAAAGGATTCTCTCATTATCCAGGTGGGCGCCTGATGTTGTCTTAAAACTTGAAATAAATTCCCTCATTCTCCAGGTGGGTATCTGCCTCTAACTTAAAACTTGAAAAGAATTCCCTCGTTCTCCAGGTGGGTGCCTGATGCTGACTTAAAACTTGAAATAAATTTCCTCGTTTTCCAGGTCGGCGCCTGATGTTGACTTAAAACTTGAAATGAATTCCCTCGTTTTTCAGGTGGGTGCCTGATGGTGACTTGAATTTGAAGTGAATTCCCTCATTCTCCAGGTGGGTGCCTGATGTTGACTTAAAACTGAAATAAATTCCCTCGTTCTCTAGGTGGGCGCCTGATGATGGCTCAAAACAGGAAATGAATTCCCTCGTTTTCCAGGTGGGCGCCTGATGACTTAAAACTTGAAATAAATTCCCTAGTTTTCCAGGTGGGCACCTGATGATGGCTTAAAATTTGAAATGAATTCCCTCATTCTTCAGGTGGGAGCCTGATGTTGACTTAAAACTTGAAATGAATTCCCTCGTTCTCCAGGTGGGCACCTGATGATGGCTTAAAATTTTAAATAAATTCCCTCGTTCTCCAGGTGGGCGTCTGATGTTGACTTAAAACTGAAATAAATTCCCTCGTTCTCCAGGTGGGCGCCTGATGATGGCTCAAAACAGGAAATGAATTCCCTCATTCTCCAGGTGGGCACCTGATGACTCAAAACAGGAAATGAATTCCCTCGTTTTTCAGGTGGGCACCTGATGACTTAAAACTTGAAATAAATTCCCTCGTTTTCCAGGTGGGTGCCTGATGCTGACTTAAAACTTGAAATAAGTTCCCTCATTCTCCAGGTGGGCGCCTGCAATCACGACAACACAGACAAACAGAGAAAATTTTCTGCCCCAGTTTATGCCAGGAACATTCTTGAGTGTTAGTTGAATCCCATTATCCAGGAGGGTCCTGAAAATTTAAAACTAGACCCCATTATCTAGGAGGGTCCTGAAACTTGAAATTAAATCCCATTATCCAGGAGGGTCCTGAAAATTTAAAATTAAATCCCATTATCCAGGAGGGTCCTGAAAATCTAAAACTGAACTTATCTGGAACATGCTTTCCTCATGGAGTATCCCTACACAGCAAACAAAATTTCTTGCCCCTGTTTCACTCAAAGAAAATTTCGTTAGTTTAAAAATGTGGTGGTTAGTTTGTGGCATCCTTGCTGAAGGTATCTGTTTCTGCCGCTACCACGCTTCATTCTGATTAGCTGCTTCGGCTAACAAAGAATTGTTTGATGTTTTGATTCAACCTCGACCACAAAAAACCTCTGAATCTGAATCCCTTACACTCAACTTGTTATATGGCCTCTTTATTCAGACAATTGTTGAACCTCTGCATTTCCTTGAAATTCACGAATCACTTGACTACCTGAACTTCAGTTACCACCGCATTACTCATTCTAAATCATGTCACTTGTGATGTGCCTGGCCGAGTTTTGCTTAGTGCAAATAAAAAGCTGGTAATGAGCTTTGAAGTCCTTTCTTGCTTGCTTAACAAAGACTAATTTGACAGAGACTTAGAAAAATAGACCCAAAAGAAACGAAGCGAAGTGACTTCGAGAATTAGGAATAAAAAGGAAAAACAAACAGAGATAACTATTTGAAGAAAAATAGAAAAGAGACTTATCTGAATGAAGAAACTGACTCCAATGATCATGACATGAATTTTGGATTAATCAGTCTAATCTATCCAACTAATCACATTTCAGTTCATGCCATGTCTTCATACTTCAAAACCGGGGTTTCCATAATTCAATTTCTTTGTAAAGTCATGAACCTCATTCGACTTGTAATGCCCTGAGGGGTTTTCACCAGCAAGCCTTTCTTATTTGCTTCTCTCTCAACTCGTTGTCGTCTTACATTGCCTGTAAGGTTTTTTACCAATAAGACTCTCTCATTTGAATTTTCTCTCGATTCACCATCGCCCTATGGTGCCCGTGAGGGTTTTCACCAATAAGACTCTCTTATTTATTCACTTTTCCTTGTGCCCATGAATAAAGGTGCTACCCATGATGTAAATCATACCTCCATCTCACTTGACTTGGCATCCTCAAAGTTGATCAGAATGTCTTTCTTTGGACTGTAGTGTAGGTTTTGGATAGGGTTAGAAAGAAAGGGTGGCATGCAGGCTCAAAATAATTTATGATGAAGGGGTTCAAAATTATAATTTTTGTAATCAGATCTTTTTACAAAACTAAAACTTCTACCCCAATTTCTTAGAATCTGGGGGATTTTGGATTTTTATTTTGATGGGACCGAACCGTGTAAGGCTGCCTACGTATCCTTAAAAGAAATCAGGTCGAACGTAGTACAAACTAGTAAAAGTTGTTTTGTTTTTGTTACTTTGCTTTTCTTTTTCTTTTTCTCTTTTCTTTCTTTTGCTTTTTTTTTTTTTTTGTCTTTTCTTTTTCTTTTCTATTTTCAGATCTACTTCTGATTCCAAAAGAGGGGTATGAAAGCAAATAAATAAGGCTCAAAAAGGGGTAACAAATGATAAAAGTGTTTGGGATAGCAGAATAAAATGCCCCCGTCATTCCAACTTTGAACATGCCTAGTACAAAATGCGATTGAAGATAAGCAAAGAAATCATACATAATATCTCTTGACTGCATCAGAATTGATAGCCATATCCACACATTTACCTTCTATATCTGTTAAATACAAAGCACCATTGGGCAACACCTTCATCACAATGAACGACCGCTGCCAGTTTGGGGCGAACTTGCCTTTAGCTTCAGCCTGATGTGGAAGGATACGTTTCAATACCAACTGGCCCACTTCAAATTTCTGGGGACGCACCTTCTTGTTGTATGCTCTTGCCATTCTCTTCTGATACAATTGACCATGACATACTGTTGCCAATCTTTTTTCATCAATCAAACTCAACTGCTCTAGCCGGGTTTTGACCCACTCATCATCATCAATTTCAGCTTCAGCCACGATCTGAAGGGATGTAATCTCTACTTTCTTAGGTATAACTGCCTCAGTTCTATATACCAACAAATAAGGAGTCTCACCTACTGAGGTACGAACAGTAGTGCGATAACCCAGTAAAGCAAAAGGTAACTTTTCATGCCATTGCCTGGAACCGTGCACCATCTTACGAAGTATCTTCTTTATGTTCTTGTTAGCGGCCTCAACAGCTCCGTTTGCCTTAGGACGATACAGAGTGGAGTTTCGATGTATAATCTTGAACTGTTGGCATACCTCTTTCATCAAATGACTATTGAGGTTAGTAGCATTGTCTATGATGATTACCTTGGGAATTCCGAACTGGCAAATGATATTTGAATGAATAAAATCTACCATCGCCTTCTTGGTCAGGGACTTGAAAGTTACAACTTCGACCCACTTGGTAAAGTAATCAATAGCCACCAGAATAAACCTATGCTCGTTTGACACTGCCGGCTCAATCGGTCCAATGACATCCATGCCCCAAGCAACAAAGGGCCAAGGTGTAGAAATTGTGTGTAACTCGGATGGCGGGGAATGAATCAAATCACCATGCACCTGGCATTGATGATATTTGCAAACAAAGTTGATGCAATCTCGTTCCATGGTGAGCCAATAATAACCTGCTCGAAGAATCTTCTTTGCCAAGACATACCCACTCATATGCGGTCCGCAAACTCCGGAATGCACTTCGGCCATGATGGTAGAAGCTTGTTTAGCATCTATGCACCTTAGTAGTCCTAGATCTGGAGTCCTCTTGTACAAGATTCCCCCACTTAAGAAATATCCACTAGCCAGACATCGAATGGTTCTCTTTTGATCACCTATGGCATGTACCGGATATACCCCCGACTTGATATATTCCTTGACATCATGGAACCAAGTCTCACTATCAGGTTCCTCCTCAACCACATTGCAATAGGCATGCTGATCACGTACTTGGATATGCAGAGGGTCGACGTAAGTCTTATCTGGATGGTGTAACATTGACTCTAGAGTAGCCAAAGCGTCGGCGATCTCATTATGAATCCTGGGAATATGCCTGAATTCTACTAACCTGAATCGTTGACAAAGATCATATAGACATTGTCGATACGGTATGAGCTTCAAATCCCGAGTCTCCCATTCTCCCTGAATCTGGTGAACCAACAAGTCAAAATCTCCCAAAACTAATATTTCCTGAACTCCCATGTCTATAGCTAGCTTCAAAACCAGAATGCATGCCTCGTATTCAGCCATGTTGTTGGTGCAATAAAATCGAAGCTGAGCTGTTATGGGGTAGTAATGCCTTGTTTCAGAAATGAGTACAACCCCTATTCTGACGCCTTTCATGTTAGCAGCTCCATCAAAGAAAAGTTTCCAACCTGGATTTTCATCATGATCATCCTCGTCAACATACATCACTTCTTCATCGGGAAAATAAGTCTTCAGTGGCTCATATTCTTCATCCACCGGATTCTCGGCCAAGTGGTCGGCCAAGGCTTGGGCTTTTATCGCGGTCCCAGTCATATAGATGATGTCAAACTTGGTGAGTAAAATCTGCCACTTTGCAAGTCTTCCTGTGGGCATAGGCTTCTAAAAGATATACTTTAGAGGATCCATGCGAGAAATGAGGTAAGTAGTGTAGGGCGATAGATAATGCTTCAACTTTTGTGCCACCCAAGTCAGGGCGCAATATGTCCTCTCAAGAAGAGTATACTTAGCCTCATAAGGAGTGAACTTCTTGCCGAGATAATAAATGGCTTGCTCTTTCTTGCCCGTGATGTCATGTTGACCCAACACACAACCAAAAGAATTATCCAGGACCGTCAAATAGAGAATTAAAGGTCTCATAGGTTCCGGAGGGACCAGCACATGTGAGTTTGACAGGTATCTCTTGATCTTATCAAATGCTTCCTGACACTCGCCAATCCACTTAATCACAACATTCTTCTTCAGCAACCTAAAAATGGGCTCACAAGTCGTTGTGAGTTGAGCAATAAACCTGCTGATGTAGTTTAACCTCCCGAGCAGGCTCATCATCTCAGTTTTATTCTTTGGCGGTGGTAATTCTTGGATGGCTTTGATCTTTGATGGGTCCAACTCAATACCGCGTCGACTAACTATGAATCCCAGTAGTTTCCCGGAAGGGGCACCAAATGCACATTTCACCGGATTGAGCTTGAGGTTGTACCCGCTGAGCCTTTGGAAAAACTTTCTCAAGTCTCCGACATGGTCGGTCTGCTTCTTTGACTTTATGATCACGTCATCTACATACACCTCAATCTTCTTGTGTATCATGTCATGAAATACGGTAGTCATTGCCCTCATGTAAGTTTCCCCGGCATTCTTCAAACCAAATGGCATTACCCGGTAGCAATATGTCCCCTATGGCATGATGAATGCTATCTTTTCTACGTCTTCTTCATCCATTAGGATCTGGTGATATCCCGCATAGCAATCCACAAAAGACCCGATCTCGTGCTTGGCACAATGGTCAATCAGAATGTGGATGTTCGGCAATGGAAAGTTATTCTTTGGACTTGCCTTGTTGAGATCACGATAATTAACACATACCCTGGTCTTACCATCCTTCTTTGGTGCTATCACAACATTAGCTAACCAAGTGGGATATCGAGTGACCCGAATGACCTTTGCGTCAATCTGCTTTGTGACTTCTTCTTTGATCTTCACACTCATGTCAGTCTTGAACTTTCTTAACTTTTGCTTGACTGGAGGGAATGCCGGATCAGTTGGCAATTTATGAACTACCAGATCAGTGCTCAAACCCGGCATGTCGTCATACGACCATGAAAAAACATCTTTATATTCAAACAGTGCTTTGATTATTTCTTCCTTGATTTGCGGTTCCAGATGCACACTTATCTTGGTTTCCCTGATATTATATTGATCTCCTAAATTGATTGCTTTAGTTTCATTCAGATTAGGCTTGGGTTTTTCTTCAAAGTGATTTAGTTCTCTACTGATTTTCTGAAATGCTACTTCTTCATCATATTTAGTTTCATCATCATCACACTCTACTTCTTGGATTGTTATTTCAGAATTAAATTGGCTTTTAAGATTTGGCTGAAAATTCCTCATGCATGTCATGTCATTGAAACCAGCATAAAAAGAACTGTACAGAAAAAGAAATAAAAACAAAAATGAAACGCTATCAGGAATAATGGAAAACGGGAAATTGTATTTCATTGAAAATAAAAGGATAGAAGGGTTTGTACATCACAACAAGAAAAAATAAAAATCTGGATTACAACCCTGGAATAACCCAGATGACAGAAAGGAAAACAAAGCAAACTACCAAAACTCCTTCCGGATGGGGAGAGGAGTAGCTTTCCAATTGCTAAGCTTTACATTTGGCCCAACAAGATGCACATCGGCATTACTGGAACTTTCCCTGATTTCTACCATATTAACCTCATCAAATAGACTCTGGAACCTCTTGATCAGCTCTTCATCAAAGTCGACCACATGTTTAAGGACCGCTGATATTGGGCGTTTTGCGATCCCTGACTTGACAAAAAACTTGGAGATGTGTGGAACAGGCTTAGGAAGTGACCATGCCTTCCTTTTCAAACTTTTAGCCCTTTTCACGTCCTTCCTTGTGAATGTGAATCCCAAACCAAATGTACCGAAACTTTCACGTGGACACACCGGATACACAATACCCTACAGAGATGAACCCAGATCTTTGCCCGACACAAAACCATTCTTCAACATTTCATTTGCTACCATGACGGACGCATAGGGTAGCTTCGGACCTGGAATGCATTCTCCCTCATGAATTTTCTCGACAGATACTATTTCGAATGTTTGGTAAACCCAAGGCCCTTTATCATCTTTAACTTCAATAAATGGAATAGTCGTGTCATTGTAAGCAGATAAGTTCTCATCACCGTGCACAACTATTTCCTGCCTGTCCCATTCGAACTTTATCATTTGGTGCAGAGAAGACGGGATTGCCTTGGCAGCATGTATCCATGGCCTGCCCAACAATAAGTTATAGGAGACAACCACATCTAGCACTTGGAACTCCATAGTGAACTCAACTGGCCCTATTGACAATTCGAGCATTATATCACCGACAGAATCTTTCCCTCCTCCGTCAAAACCTCGAACACATACATTGTTCATGTGGATCCTTTCAGTGTCGATCTTCAACTTTTGCAAAGTGGACAGAGGGAAAATATTTGCACTAGGACCGTTATCAACCAGTACTCTTGAGACAGCGGAATCCTCGCACTTCACTGTGAGATAAAGAGCTCGGTTGTGTTTTGTACCCTCCATAGGAAGTTCATCATCTAAGAAAGTGATCATATTTGCTTCGAAAATCTTGTTGGCAATCTTTTCCAAGTGGTTCACCGTGATCTTATCAGGAACATGGGCCTCATTCAAAATCTTCATCAGGGCTTTGCGGTGTTCATCTGAATGTATCAGCAAAGACAAAAGAGAGATCTGAGCTGGTATTTTCCTTAACTGTTCTATAATGGAATAGCCTTGCATTTTCATCTTTTTCAGGAACTCTTCAGCCTCTTCTTCGATGACCGGCTTCTTTACTGGGATGTGGCCATCCTTGAATGGCTTGGCTTTCCTCAGTTCCTCTGGGGTAAAACATCTTCCAGAACGAGTCAGCCCTCCGGTTTCATTGACTCCTTCCTCTACTTCTTTCCCTTTATATGTTACTATCACCTGTTTGTAATTCCACGGGACGACCTTTGTGTCAACCATTGGTAACTGGGTCACTAGCTTAATAATAACGGGGGTAATATGAGCCCCTTCCACGATTATGATAGGCTTGCCCGGGACCCCTGGCATGACCACTTTTTGCTTTTCCTGGTTTGCTTCAACATCAATCGGAGGCCCTTGCACAACTAATACAGATGGTTTCACGTTTAGCGTGCTTAGCTTCTCCGACACCCCTTCAACTATCAAGGGCATTGCTTTTGCAGAATCTTGAGCTTTAACTCGATTACTTTCACTAGCCCGGATCATCATGACAAACTTGGAAGAATGCTTGGGTTCCCCATCCTTATGAACTATCTCAATCATATGTGTCTCTGCATGGGCCGACAAAGGATTTTGGTTGATGTTTGGCGCCTCCGGGCTCTGGACCACAATTTGATTCGTATCAATAAGCTCTTGGATCGCCCTCTTCAAATGCCAACACTTCTCTGTGTCGTGCCCTGGGGCATCAGAACAATATGCGCATCTAAGGGAATAATCAAGGTTCCTTGGAGGTGGATTTGGTGTCTTTGGCTCAATCGGCCTCAAAACGTCCAACTGCCTCAACCTTTGAAACATACTGGTATACAACTCTCCAAGAGGGGTGAAGGTTTCTTTCCACTGCTGCCTCTCTTTTCTATAATCCGGACTTGGTCGAAAGCTTGGACCAGTAATGTTTTGGTATGGTTGTGGGGGTGGATAAGGATTTTGTGGAGTTGGAGCACGCCATTGAGGGTAAGGAGGGGGTTGCGCATATGACTGTGCGTGGTGAACATGATATTGGGGTGGTCTGACTGAATATTGAGGGTCTTGTTGTGGGAAATAATGTTGGGATGGATTGTATAGAGCTTGGGCGTAGGCTTGAGGTTGGGGTCGAGGTTGGGTGTACTGGTGAGGCGAACCCCTTGGGCCACGCCATGATCCAGAGACAAACATAGCGATATCATCTTTCTTCTTTTTGCCTAACATGCTTCCGGTGCCACTTTGAATTGCCTGTGTGGTTGCTTTTATGGCGGAGTAGCTCATGATATTGCTTGACTTGAGTCCCTATTCCACCATTCCTCACATCTTTACCATATCGTTGAAGGACTTACCTATGGCTGAGATCAAATGGCCAAAGTAAGTAGGCTCTAGGGCTTGAAGAAAGTACTCGACCATCTCATCTTCTTCCATTGGAGGATTGACCCATGCAGCTTGTTCTCTCCATCTGAAACAATATTCCCTAAAGCTCTCACTGGGCTTCTTCTCTACCTTGGTCAAAGATAGGTGATCCGAGACAATGTCTATATTGTACTGAAAGTGCCGAGGAAAGGCCTGAGCCAAGTCATCCCATGTGTACCACTTGCTAGCGTCTTGGTAGGTGTACCACTCCAAAGTCGCCCCACTCAGACTCTGACTAAAATACGCCATTAACAATTCATCTTTCCCACCGGCGCCTCTCATCTTGCTGCAAAAGCCTCTCAAATGGGCCACGGGATCTCCATGTCCATCGTACAGGTCAAACTTGGGCATCTTGAACCCAACGAGCAGTTGGAAATCAGGGAATAAGCATAAATCCTTGTAAGCCACACTTACTTGGCTTCCTATCACTTGCATGTTCTTCAAAGATTGCTCTAAACTCTTCACTTTCCTGAATATCTCATCCTGATCCATGTTAAGGGATGGTTTCTCAGTTTCAACAGGAGGTTCAAAGTGAGGGGTGTAGGAATAGGGATCTGTGATTTTGAAAGTTGGTTCTGGAGCATAATATTGGGTATCTGGAGCTTGAAACGCAGGTTCACTAGAAGATCGGTAGAGGGTAGTTCGCGGAGGGGCTACGAAAACAGGAGCAGATGTCAGAGCAGGGTATGCAGTTATTTTGGCTGGTGGAGCGTGGAAAGTTTGGGATGAGGTGCCGGGGTAGTGGTGGAAAGGGGTAAAACCCGGTGCATGCTGTGGGGAAAGATCAACGGTAGTGGGATTCTGGGCTTGTGCTAGTGGTGGGATAAAAGCGGGATTTTCTGTATAGTTAGCGGGGAACGAAGGTGGAGGATGTCCCATGATCCAGGCTTGATACATTTCTGCCATTTGATGCTTCAACCCGTGGACCTCTTCTTTCAATTCAGACTCTGATTCTAAAATCTCCCTCGGCGGGTCAACAACACCCGTGTCCGACTCTTTGCTAGTCATGACTGCCTTGCGTTTTGATCTGGTGTTAAAGGGGTGACTTGCCCGGATGCCAACAAACTAACCACCTAAACAGAACCTGTCTTTTTATGCACACACAATAACTTGGTCAGTTTTGAAGTATTTAACAGATAGGGAATCGCATATTGGGGATGCAATGCACCTGAGCAGTTAAACGTTTCTAATTGCTTTACGACGACTTATGTGTTTTATCGCGGCTCTTTTCCTATATTTCAAATCCTGATTTTTTCCTCTCTCCTTTTGCTGTGTTTTGCTCTTTTAATTCTCATTCTCTTTTCTTCCTTTTGTTTGCCACCTCTTTTCTTTCTTCCCTCTTTTTTTTTCTCTTTTTTCTTTTTTCTTCTTCTTGTTTTCTTTTTTTATTTTATTTTATTAGGACTATGATCGAATCCTATGGGGATTGCCTACATATCATGAGGCCGCATGAATCAGATTATTACGTAGTTCAGGGATATAAATGCAAAAGGAAAGAAAAGAAAATTTTCTTTTTTTAGGTTTTTCAATATTTCATTAATAAAAGACATCTTTTTGGATTTTCTATTACAAGGACTTAAAGGTAATGATGACTACAAAAGAAAATCTACAGACTCAAAATAAAGCAATAAAAAACCTTGACAAAGACGAACAAAACTCGAGAAAAAGTAAAATCCAGACTCAAAAACTGAACAATCAAAAATACATAAGAGCCTCCGCTGGTACTCCGGGGGCCTGCGGGACATCTGCCGGTCTCCGCACGGGCCTACGGGCAATATCTTCTTGAATGTGGTCTAGGTCAACCATCACCTAGCGAACGAATGTCATCACATAAGCAAAAAACATAGACCTGGTCATGTCTTCACATTCATGGCATTTCATTACAACATAATCAGCTATCTCTTTAATCCTCATTCTGATGACACCCTTTCTTGAAGCAAACGTCCAATCTGCTGGGCCCGAGCCTCCAACACTTGTGTATCTGTGTTATTTTGGTCTTGTAACTGCTGCATGCTTTCTTGTAATTGATAAATCAATGCGTAGCAATGCTCTCTTTCTACCTTGAAATCTTTTGTTTTCTTGACCATTTCATTCTCAAGGGCAACCAGCTTTTTCTGTAAAATTGCTACTTCTTTGTCATATTTCTGCTTCAACTGGTGGGCTAATCTAGCTTGTTCTTCCGCACCTTTGGCCAACTTTGCTTGAGCATTTAACAAGTCTCTTTCGGCCTTTGTCAAGTCAGCCGCATAGTCATGCACCTTCATCCTTAGGTTGCCGATGAGTTTTTCATCTCTCTCGCTCCTCACAGGCATTTCAGCGGCTATCCTCATGTCCCGGAGTTGGGCTCGGAGCGCCTCATTTTCCCGAACCAATCTCTTCTTTTTTCCTTCATCCTCGGCAGCCTGCAAACTACTATCAAATTTGATTTTTCGGATTTGTTGTTCTATTTGCTTATGGTGGCCCGGTATTCCTTTTCTTTGGCTAACCAAGCCCACTGCTCCTGCGATGCATCGACAAATTCTTGGATATGAGGTCTTTTAGTCGGCCGTTCAGATTCACCATTTGTCACGACTCTCTTTTCATACCAGGTAAGACCTCGCCCCTAGACAAATCACGTACTCGGGTGTTTTCCCTCAAATACTGGCATTCGCTCCAAATTTGGCGACCCGCTTCTTCAAGAAATTGGGCATCAGAGCGTATTTCGACCACATAAGTGCTAAGATCTTCATCTTTAGGAACTGTCTAGCATCTTCCAAGTTGTCTCAAAACCCGGTACGGAGCATAGGGTTGGATGCTTTGGATACCCATTAGCAAGAAGTAGGGACCAGTGGCGGGCATATAAACAATCTTATCAACGGGAAGCCAACCCAATGTCCACTCTATCTGATCTGTGGTTGTAGATCGAAGGCGGGTAATCCAATCTTTGACCCCTTTCGACATTTCGAATCTTGTTACTCGTGTACCAAACTCTTCAATGCAGTTTTTCCTCGTAGACCCATAGTTCATGTATCGAGGATAGTGACAAAGGTGCTCGATCATCCACATTTGCAATAGCAGATTGCATCCCTCGAAAAACCTGACTCCAGCCTTACAGAATGTGAGGGCTCGGAATATATCTGATACGATCATGGGTGCGAGGGTACTCTTGGCCTGAGTAGTCATAACGTGGAAAACCCCGGCTACCCGTAAATCAATATGCCCGTCTTCCCTTGGAAACACCAAAAGGCCTAAAAACGCCACCATGAAGGCAAAACATCTATGGGTCTCCCATTTTGATCAGTTTTCTTTTACTGCATAGTCCATTTTTCGGGTCTTCGAATCCCCTTAAATGCCCGTATCGCTGGTATAGAAAATGAAAAGTGGAAGTTCCACCTGCTAGACTTCCAGTCTTGATTTGTCTGCTTATTTTTAGTAAGTCCAAAAACTTGTGGGGAGTAACATTCCTTGGAGATACCAGGTACTTGTGTCTTAATCCCTCCGTGCTCCCAGTATAACCCGCCATTTTTTCCAAAGTAGGCGTAAGCTCAAAATTTGAGAAGTGCAAAATATTATGAGCGGGATCCCAGAATGCCACTAATGCCTCTATCAGGTCCCTTCTAGGTTGAATTTTCAATAGTCCAGTGAGCGCCCCCAGGTATTGGTTGACCATGTCTCGTCCTTGTTTTCCCAAATCTTCCCACCATATGCGGAGTGCTAGTGGAATCTGATCCATAACCTTCATAGGTAAGTTCTGAACGGTGCTCATTCTACACATTTTTAAATTAGGGTAACCAGATTAAAATTTTGTATAAAACTGACCATGAAAAGATTATTTTTGCAAAATCCAACTGAAAACAAATCACGGCTACTTTTGCAAATATGGCCTTTCAACACTTCAGAGGAGAAGATTTTAGGGTTGTGTTTGCTAAGTGGCCAATTTTTTTTATTATTTATTTTTAAAACATGAGTGGCTATTCTTGCAAAACAGCCTTCCGGCGTCCCATCGGGATACTTCTGGCTATTTGGGCAAAAACGGCATCGCCGAACTTTATTTATGACAACATTTCCCTATTTTGATTATTTTTGCAAAGACGAGACTGGACCCGATGAGGGTTGCCTCCGTATCCCACACCTGGTGGGAATCAAACCCACGTAGTTCGGTGAGTTTTGATGCGTGGAAAAATAGGACTTATATTTTCAAAGACTCTTTTTTTTCTTCTCTTTTTTTTTTAAAATTTTTGGCAGAGTTTCGGGATATTTTGAATACTGGTATTTTTAGAATCAGATGTTTCTCTATCCTACCTTAATTTTTGGTTTTGCTTGATTTTCTTTCCCTACTCTAAAAGCAGGTCAACATACAAGCCGAAACCGATAAATGCACAAGTAGCAAGTAAAAATGCATCAAAATGGTCTTTTAATTTGGGTACACCTGTCCTAGACAGACCCAACCCCTGTGTTGAGTCCCCAAAGTCAGATGCACGTGATGCAAACAAATATTCCTATTAGGGATCCGGCGTGAGGTTATGTCATTCTAGGTTTGAACCCTAGGGTGTATTGTTTTAGAACTGGCTTACCCGAGCGGACAACTCGAGCCGGGGGAGGGGCGAGCCGGGAGGGCAACGTACCGGGAACCAAAAGGCCATCCGACTTTGTAACTGATCTGATCCTCATTCTAAATTAGGATATGACACTAACAGAAAAGAAGTCACGCCAGCGTGCACTTCCCAGAAGATTTAGAAGACTCAAAGAGAAAGAGGGTATCGTAACAGTTTTATATACAATTCAAATAATATCAAAGCGGTAAAAAGCGGCAATTAGTACATTAGACTCAAATAAGTAATATCAGACAATCATAAGTAGCCAAGTATAACAGTTATTCTAAGCTCGAATTTTGAACCCTAAACCAGAAGTTTTGGGTTCTTATCCCCAGCAGAGTCGCCAGAGCTGTCACACCTCCTTTTTTCCGAGGGGATAAGGGTGTTTTTCCAATTTAAGTGACATTAATCGAAATGGGATTATTTATTGATTTCAGAATCGCCACTTAGAATAATTATTATGGTGTCCCAAGTCAACGGTTTATTTTAGAATCCCAAATCGAGAAAATTGACTCTTATTTATGGTCTGCGAACACAAAAGACCGGGTAAGGAATTTTGTTAACCCGAAAGAAGGTGCGAGGCACTCCCGAATTTCGTGATTTTAGCACGGTCACTCAACTATTATTAATTGGCCTAATTATCTGATTTAATACATGTTTTGAACATATTGTGCATTTTACCTTTAAAACCGCTTTTAGTACTTATGAAATTTATTTGAACAAGTCGCGATGTCGTGTACTCGTTGTTTTATACACATTACGAATCGTGTCACTTGAACCGTACCCACGACTCACAACATGTTTATTATTATTAATATTTGAGGTAATGATCGAGTCACATGAAATGTGCACCCGAATTTTGGGAATTACGTATCACAACTACATCACGGGAACCGTACCCATAGTTGAGATGATTTAATTACGTGCCTAAAGCAAACTACGATGTTTGAATATTATTCATTATCAATGTTTGAGATTAACTGTAAGGTTCATGAGTTATGGAAAAGAGTTGTTGAGGTAAAGGCTTAGTCATTTTATTCGGCCAAGGAACTTTATATGTCGAGAAGGGTTTCAGCGTTCAGATTGATATTGGACAATTGTGAATGAAGCATATATTGAGAAACTACTTGTTCGAACCAAACACTTTAACAAATTAAAAAGAAGCGTATTAATTAAACTATTACTATCACGAGAAATGAAAATGAACATAATAGTCAATCATTATTCTAGTGGGTCTAGGCTTAAAGCATTAGGTTTAATATCCTGCAGCCTAATCTTGTTTGAATATTAACAATGAATCTAAGTAAATGAGAACATAGGTGAATTTGCCAACTTTTAGGGAATACGTAAAACAAAAAAAAAAGCCTTTTCTGGACCATATGCTTCTTTTCCCTTCACTCCTGATTTACAAAGAATAGCCACTGGGCTAACCTTGCAAACCAATCTCATGGCGCACAACCAACAATCAAACAAAATAAAAGCTTAGCCAAATGATTATAAGATCAGCTTTCAATCACCAATATCACCAATTAACATAGAATTATACACGAACCTTTACCATGATGAATCACGTAGACTACAACTTTATTCAGTTAATAAGAGAAGAAATCAATAGCACTAGATCAAACGAATAGGACTTAAAACAACAGTCATTGCTCATGAACTAATAAAAATACATATGATTCAGCTTCTTAGAGATGTAACTTCAGTCGATTCAATCACAGACATTTAAACATGCTTTATCAAATTTAGAATCAGCTGACCATCACGTTACATGCGGATGATAGAAAACATAACAATAGCCTCGAAACACCATTCATCTCATGAATCTAGTCATTTTAATGAAAGAAAAGAATTACAAGTTGATGTGTGTACCTAATTCTGTAGAAGTAATACAGAGTTACTAGCTACAAGCAACAACATAATAACGAAGAGAAATATGATCTTCAGGAGCTACAACTCAGACCATCAGAATGAGTACAGCAGCGCAAACAACCTGTTTTCAACTCAAACAGCCATAGAAAACAAAATATAGGCAGCAACAGAAAACCAATAGCATAACAGCTAAAAAATTCAACCCAGAAATTTAGAAATTATTCAAAATCAGTATGAGATAAGAGTAGAAATGAAAAATAAAGAGTGAATTCTGTGTGTTCTTTGGATCATAGACATAAGCATATCAAATTCCAGAACAACAATGTACTAAACATATAACGTTGGATGAGAATCCAGCATAAAGACTAAGACCATAACATATTTATACACTACATGAAAACTTATGTACCAATTTCAGGTCTAGATCTACTAATAACAGACAGAGTATGATACTGGTTAGCAAGAAAAAGAATTAAACAACTTGACAAAACACAAGAAATAACAGTTAAAAATGACTGATTCTATTAATTTCAAAGCACACACATCTTCATATCCGATTTGTAGCCCAAGGTTTAAAAGGAGTGTACCTGGACAGCAAAAGCAAAAAAATAGAAAATAAATCTCTGAAATTGGAATGAAGTAATAACAGTCAGAAGAACAGCAGCAGAAAATAGCTTCAAATCTCAGTACAAAATCAGCTTTGAGGAAGACAGAACCTTTATAAAGATGTAGCAGAAAACACAAGCAACTTTGATAACTCTTTCTATGATTTTGATTTCTCGTATTTTCAAACGTGAAACCTAAAATTTCTAGCTACTTTCTCTTTTTCTGTCTGAGCCCGTATGCTTTTGAGAGTGAATGTGCAGAAAAAAAAATTATCCTCCTCTGTAAAATGAGAGGAGGAGCCCCTTTATAGAATGTTAGCATGTGCTCTATGTGAGGGATAGGGAGTGTGAGAATATTCTGCCAGCTTCCTAAAAATCAGGGAATTGGCATCTTTTGTAACAGAAAAATGGACAGTTGTCCCTTTTTAGAGTTTTTCCTCATTTTTCACCCTTTTAATTTCTGAAAATTCACTCTTTTAAACCCCCAATTTGACTTAGTTCTTTCATTTTATTGCACTTTAATCCTTTTCTAGAAGTTTCTTCTTGGGTCCGGGCCAAATTCCATGGCCAAGTGGCCCAAGACAGGCCCAGTCCAGCTTCAATAAGGAAAAACCCACAACAAATTTCATATTTTGAATTTCAATTATAATCAGGGATTTTACTAAATACTTAACTTTAAATTAATCTAAATTAATTTATTAGTTAAACTAATTGAGCATGCAATTAACAACGAAGTTCAATTAACCAACTGAAAAGAAAAGAAAGGGAGAAAGAAAAAATAGAGCAAGAACAAATGAGGAAAAAGAATACTAATTTAAGCCCTAAAGAAATGAATGAACGAAACAAACTGACGAGCAACGGGAGTGATGAACTCTAGCCGCGAACGATGAATAGACCGGACTCCGGTAACTTCGAAATGGGTTGAAATTAACCTAAAACGATTGCTCTCATCAAGAGCACTCGATTCATGTAAGTCTCGAAGCAAAACGAACGAAAATACCAAAACAATTTGGAACAGGCCGGACTAGGGTTTTTCTGAAATTTTGGATCTAAAGTTCGTTAATTTTGGTGGGGTTTCTGGTGAAATTGAACGGAGATATGAGATGAGGAGAATGTGGTAGTTGTCTCGTGAAGTTTTGGGCGTGTTTGGAGGCGAGCCGCCGGCGATGATTTCTTGGGAGGCTAGGGTTCTGAGAGAGTGAGAGACGAGAGATGAGAGAGGAGAGATGGATGGGGGGGGGGGGGAGTGAGAGTTGGTTTCTAGGGTTTGGGGGAGGGGTCTGTTTGGACAGATTTAAGGGAAAGGGGTGGGGAGTTCGGCACCGTTAGATGATAAGGCGATCGACGATTGAGATTAAACGTTAATAAGCGTTGTCGTTTAGTGCTTAAACGGGGTCGTTTGGGTTAGTAACGGGGCTGGGCTAGGTAAAAGGGAGTTGGGCCTGGCGGATGGAAGGGGATTTTGGGCCACTGAAAGGCTTTTGGCCCAGTTTGAGATGAAGCTCTTTCTATTTTTTTCCCTTTCTTTTTCTTGATTTTATATACTAATAAAATTAATTAAAAACCTAAATTAAGTCCTACATCAATCTAATTTGTAGAATTGAATTAATTATCTATTTATAACATTAAAATAATTATATAACTTAAATCTAATTAAAGGAAAATACTAATTTTAAAACTAAAAGCGAAATATGTAAAAATGACCATTTTTTTTTATTTTTGTTTAATAATGCAATTAACTCATGTAATTAAATCCTAAATGCAATTAAGACCTAAAATGCTATGCAATGAATACTTTAGACATTTTAATTATTTTTTCATAATTTTAAATATGCAACTAAATGCAAACAAAAATTAACAAGAAATTCCTAAAATTTCTATAAGAATTAAAACAATTAGAAAACCCTATTTTTTTTGGATTTTGTAGGAATATTTTTTAGTCGGGTAAAAACCACGTGCCCACAACAAGCTATACTACGTATCCTTAGAACTACGTATAAATTCAACTCTATCCATTTTTCGGGTAAACAGTTTGGCGCCCACCGTGGGGCTAAGGATAACAATGGTTGTTTGGTTCGAATCTCTGTGAAATACACTATTTTATACTTGCTCTTGGAAGTGTCTTTGATTTCAGGCTGAAAATGACGAATTCTCAATTAATTGCCCTACCTATCGACAACGAAGCTGGCCTTCAAGATAAGAATAACAACTTGACGACCGAGGATGAAAGGCCACCAGTTGATCTTGTTGGAGCTCGGGCCATAGATCCAATTGACGATAATTCGCATGTAGCCATCGAGGCGAACCAACGTTCCGACCCTAAAAATAACATTCATGGTGAAACTCGATCTGCAGCTCGAAATACCCAAAACGCTGAGGAAAACGGAATAAGCTTGCGTATGATTTTCGAAATGTTGCGAGCTTAACAAGTAGCAATAACCCAGTTGCAGAGCCAAACCTAGGCACCGACCAGGCTCGACCCCAGTCTACCCCGAGAAGCCACCCACAAAACGGGGTCGGCTATAGTGATGTCGAATGAACAGGAATCACTATTAAGATGCTCGAGGAAATGACAAAACGAATAGAATCAGGAGAAAGGAAGATTGAAGCAAACGACCAAAAGGTGAAAACTTATAACTCTAGGGTTGATCAGATCCCGGGGGCACCACCGATATTGAAGGGCTTGGATTCTAAAAAATTTGCGCAAAAGCCTTTCCCCCCAAGCGCGGCTCTAAAACCGATCCCTAAAAAGTTCTGCATGAAAGAAATTCCTAAATACAATGGAACGACCGACCCCAACGAACACGTCACCTCTTACACATGTGCCATCAAAGGGAATGATCTAGAAGATGTCGAGATCGAATCTGTATTATTGAAAATATTCGGTGAAACCCTGTCAAAGGGAGCAATGATATGGTATCATAATTTACTGCCTAACTCTATTGATTCTTTTGCTATGCTTGCAGATTCTTTCGTAAAAGCACACGTCGGAGCCATAAAGGTCGAGACCAGGAAGTCGGACATTTTCAAGGTAAGGCAAAAAGATAACGAGATACTAAGAGAGTTCGTATCTCGTTTCCAAACGGAACGAATGAATCTACCATCGGTCACAGACAATTGGGCTGTACAAGCTTTCACTCAAGGACTAATCGAACGAAGCTCGATGGCTTCACAACAATTGAAGCAAAACTTAATAGAATAACCCGCCACTACATGCGCCGATGTGCACAATCGGTATCAGTCAAAAATCAGAGTCGAAGATGGTCAATTCGGAGTCCCTTCGGAGTCTATTTATCCAGCCGAGAACCTCGAAAGAACCAAGAGAGACACCGATCGTAGGCCAGGGTCAAGCAGGAATCGATATCGGCCATATAATAAAGATCGGGGGGGGGGGGGGGCAGCGGAACCGGTCGGAACCATGTGAGAAACGAAAGAAGAAATGATAAAGGTCGAAATAATCAGGGGTCATGACCAAAAACGACTTCGACAGGCCTGTCAGGCCTAAAGAAGCACCGAGACTTGGAATGTAACTCACCTAAAAAGTGATACTACTGCTGAGGTACAACCCCCGTTCGTTTTCTTTTTGATACTTCAAAACTAACAATTGTAGGTAACTTAGAATAGCGGTTCGGTATTAAATGTTGCGTCATCAGTATCCAAGGCTTCTCTATCTGATCAACCTCGAATACTGGGGGGCATCGCCCTCGGACATCAACTGCAACAAAGTAATAGATTTACATTAAAAGGTCCTTGAGAAGACGAGATTATTGTATGGGCAAACGGTCAAATGAACCGTACTCGCGTAGATTTCTCAAGCCTTAAGCATAAAACATGTACGCTTGTAAGATTATTTCACACAAGAACGAAAAGAGGTCCCTCTAAGAATTTATTGCATCCGATTTCTATGGATATATCGAGCCTAAAGGGCTACATTACTTCAAGTTCGAGCAAACACTCACTCGATCATAAAAGCCTAGGGGCTACTCATACTGCGAGTTCGAGCAAAAACTCACTCGACCATTAAGTCTAAGGGCTACATTACTGCGAGTTCTAGCAGACACTCACTCGACCACTAAGCCTAAGGGCTACTCTTATTTCGAGTTCGAGCAAATCCTCACTCGACTATAAAGCCTAAGGTCTACCCTAACTCGAGTTCGAGCAACCATTCTCACTCGGGGACTATCTATCGAGCCCAAGGGCTTCCATTAATTCGAGTTCAAGAAAACACTCACTCGACCATTAAGCCTAAGGGCTACTCTTACTTCGAGTTCGAGCAAACACTCACTTGACCATAAGGCCTAAGGGCTACATTACTTCAAGTTCGAGCAAACACTCACTCGATCATTAAGGCCTAAGGGCTACATTACTTCGAGTTCGAGCAAACACTCACTCGATCATAAAAGCCTAAGGGCTACTCTTGCTTCGAGTTTGAGCAAACACTCACTCGACCATTAAGCCTAAGGGCTACATTACTTCGAGTTCGAGTGAGGGCTACTCTTATTTTGAGTTCGAGCAAATCCTTACTCGACTATAAAGATTAGGGATACCCTAACTCGAGTTCGAGCAACCATTCTCACTCGGGGACTATCTATCGAGCCCAAGGGCTACATTACTTCGAGTTCGAGCAAACACTCACTCGATCATTAAAGCCTAAGGGCTACATTAGTTTGAGTTCGAGCAAACACTCACTCGACCTAGGGCTACATTACTTCGAGTTCAAGCAAACACTCACTCGATCATTAAGGCCTAAGGGCTACATTACTTCGAGTTCGAGAAAACACTCACTAGATCATAAAAGCCTAAGGTCTACTCTTACTTTGAGTTCAAGCAAACACTCACTCGACTATTAAGCCTAAGGGCTACATTACTTCGAGTTTGAGCAGACACTCACTCGACCACTAAGCCTAAGGGCTACTCTTATTTCAAGTTCGAGCATATCCTCACTCGACTATAAAGCCTAAGGGCTACCCTAACTCGAGTTCGAGCAACCATTCTCACTCGGGGACTATCTATCGAGCCCAAGGGATGCCATTAGTTCGAGTTCGAGAAAACACTCACTTGACCATAAGGCCTAATGGCTACATTACTTCGAGGTCGAGCAAACACTCACTCGATCATTAAGGCCTAAAGGCTACATTACTTCGAGTTCGAGCAAACACTCACTCGATCATAAAAGCCTAAGGGCTACTCTTACTTCGAGTTCGAGCAAACACTCACTCGACTATTAAGCCTAAGGGCTACATTACTTTGAGTTTTAGCAGATACTCACTCGACCACAGGGTGGTCTAAGGGCTACATTAGTTCGAGTTTGAGCAACCATTCTCACTCGGGGACTATCTATCGAGCCCAAGGGCTACCCTAACTCGACTATAAAGCCTAAAGGCTACCCTAACTCGAGTTCGAGCAGCCATTCTCACTCGAGGACTATCTATCAAGCCTAAGGGCTGCCATTAATTCGAGTTCTAGAAAACACTCACTCGACCATAAGGCCTAAGGGCTACATTACTTCGAGTTCGAGCAAACACTCACTCGATCATTAAAGCCTAAGGGCTACATTAGTTCGAGTTCGAGCAAACACTCACTCGACCATTAAGCCTAAAGGCTACTCTTACTTCGAGTTCGAGAAAACACTCACTCGACCATAAGGCCTAAGGTCTACATTACTTCAAGTTCGAGCAAACACTCACTCTATCATTAAAGCCTAAAGGCTATATTAGTTCAAGTTCGAGCAAACACTCACTCGACCATAAAGCCAAAGGGATACTCTTACTTCGAGTTCGAGCAAACACTCACTCGACCATTAAGCCTAAGGGCTACTCTTACTTCGAGTTCGAGCAAACACTCACTCGACCTTCGAATAATTATTCAATACTAAGGAACTTTTGACCGTTGTATAAATTAACAAGAAAGCAAAATATTCGGAAGCCATAGGGAGTTCTTTATATACAAAAGGTTTTATATACAAATCTTTTACAAAGGCAACTTGGCCCGGAGGAAGTTCTTTACAAAGAGCGTAAGCAGCCTCAATAGAAATAATAATAACTACCTAAGATCCTAAATGGCTTGGTCTTCATCGGAGGCTGCGTCCTCGGCATCTTCCCCACCTTCAGATTCGCTCGAACTATCAGAGTCTTCCTTAGTGAAGGCCAGCCTTCGAGCCTTGTTTTCCTCCGCCTTGGCAATTTCAATCTCAGCCCCAACATCGAAGCCCTGAGCACTGACCTCCTCGAGAGCTTCTCTCCAAGCTACCATTTAGCGTGATTGACCATGCTCTTGGCTTTGGCTTGGTTGACCTCAACATCGATCCTGAACTGGGCAACTTTAACATCAACTCTTTTATTGGCCTTGATCACCTCAGACTTGGCCACTTCAAGTTCATCAGCCAAGCTTGCTTTATTAGAAATAGCCAAATCTAACCAATGCTGAAGCTCCTTCATCCTCTCGATCTGCCCCGAGGCCTTTTTTTTTACGCAGATTGAAGTTGGGGCTCAGACAACTCCAATTGAGCTTGAACGGCTTCCTTTTTCGAGGCAAGGATATACATATTCTTTTTAAATTCTTCTGCCTCAGCCAGTAGCCCATCTACCTGTGAGTTGAGCCGTCCGATCTGCTCGATCCTCTGCAAAACCTGCAGAATCAGATCGTTAGTGGTTATCTCCAATTCATCTTCACTATCATGGAAAATTCGGAATACCCGCTCAACCATCTCCCCATGCTCTTCCCGAGCTGCTGTCAAATATGCTCGAAGTTTCTCACTAAGAAGCTTGTAAGAGTCACTCTTCTTAGTGAGGTTCCCAACCTCAGCCTCGTTCTCCTCTCGGATTTGGAGGAAGGCCTCGTGATGCAGCACCGAAGCCTACAAACATAGGAAAAATGTTAGAATTAACTACATAGCTAAATATAAGAGAAACAACAAAGATGTCATCGAAGTTACCCGATTCAGAGCATGCTGGGCCTTGTTGAAAAGAAAGGCGGGTCCTACCGCATTCATCACTGATTGATCCTCTTCGGTCACCAAGGACCGAAGATAACTGGCAACCCCCACGGGGGGAGAGCAAATTTGGGTATCTTCCGGGATGGAGAGCACTACCCTCTGCCTACGATCGGGATTAACACTCGGGGCCGGGAATTGGTCCATCAGTTTCAGAACTGATGAAGACCCGGTAGAGCCCGACCATGATGCTTTCTTTGGTATTGGTAATCCATCAAACCCGATAACCCCCTCCGAGGCAACTGACTCGATCCCATCCAGAGAACCGTGGATATCGGTCGGCTCCTGAATGCCCTCGTAGGATTGACCTTCCAATATGCTGGCCTCACGGATCATAACATCCGATATCTGAAGGTATCCATTAATATCGACTATACCGAGCTCGTCCCTCGAGATATCTTCTACCTGAGATGTCCTACCCTCGGTCTCTCCCTCGACCATCTCAGCTCGAGATCGAATATTCTCGTCTTTCCCTTGTTCAGGAATCACGGCCAGAACTCCCTTGTTAACTTTCTCTGATTCGGAGGATTGTTGTATCACAACATTCGCCCGCACACAGGCTAACTCTTCTTCTTCTTCTTCTTCTTCGGGCTCATCCCTTAATCGGCGTATCGATTCCAAAGGCATGATATTGGAGCCCCCCTTGGGTTTGCGAGTTCTCTTCACCAGGTTTTTCTTGTCCGAGACCGGGGAACTCAGTGCATCTTTTCTTTTCCTCTCTTTAACCTGCTTCGGGGCAGGGACCTCTTCATCACCATATGGGGGCCTTATAACAAAATCTTTCCCGAGTCCTACAAAGGAAGAAAGGAGGGTAAGTAAGTGATGAAGATCGAGCTACAAACAAACTGAGAAAGAGACTTACCATGACTACAGGCCTCCCATCGACCCTTTGATAGTTCCGCCCAAGCACGCTCAAAATACGGTCTCTGCAGCACGAGACCTTCAACCCATTGTTTAAGGTCCGGAATCGATTCCGGTATATGAGCCACAACTGTAACAGAAAGGAAATAGTAGATCAAGAAAATGAAAGGCGGTCCCAAATTAAAATGCTCGAAAGGAAGCAAATACTCACGTCTCATATTTCATTTCTTAGAAAACGGCATGTCGGCAGCAGAAATCAGGTTTGAGGTTTTGACTCGAACAAACCGGCCCATCTAACCTGATCATGAGTTTCGTCTATACTCGAGAATGGCACTTTAGTGGCTCGGCGAGCTAGCTTGATCAACTCTCCTCGATAGAGTCGGGGACTATAAAGGTGCATAAGGTGATCGAGGGTGAAAAGACACCCCTCAATTTTGCTTGAGAAGAATCGAAGAAGAATCACTATTCTCCAAAACGAAGGATGAATTTGGCCAAAGGTCACGTCGTATCTTTTACAAAAAGCAATGATGACGGGATCTAATGGACCCAACGTGAAAGGGTAAGTATAGACACTTAAGAAGCCTTCCACATGGGTAGTAATTGATTCTTCGGGCGATGGGACTACACGTGCTTGTCGCCCCAGTTGCATTCCTTTTTTACCTTTTCAATAATTTTCTCGGTGATTGAACACTGGTACCTCGAGACCAGCTCACATCGGCCCTACACCATAGAAGGTTTTTCAACTTTGAAATCAATGACAGTTGAGCACCCTACCAGAATGAACTCCTCGGGGCGGGGCTCCGCCGCATCCTCGCCACCGATAGGCCGCGATGAAGAAGCGGCCTCTTTCTGCGGCACCATTTTGTAGGTTTTCGCCATTGATAAATAAAGGAAAGAGAATTGGGTTTGTTTGTGATGTAAAGTATATGAAGCAGAGGGATTTTTGAAGAAGATATTTAAGGGTAAAAAGTTTGGATGTGAATACAAGTTTGAATATTTATAGGCCTGATAATGATGGTTCAGAACCGGTAGTGGTCGACCAACGACTGACAAACATTTAATGTCTTGGTAACCGGACAGATGGGACGTTTGTTGCATACATCATAATCAGGCTCATCGTTGACGTCATTGCCCACCTAGTTGGAATTCGGAAGATCATATCGTTTCTCGCCACTTTCATTCCGAGAAACGAGGGGACTATCTGTATACGGTTAAAACCGGTTTCGCCCTTCGTGTAATTAGTCGAGATTGGAACATGATGGACCAAGGGTCGTCACCATAATATCGAGATGAGATCTGAAGCCAGGTTATCGAGCTCAAGATTCAGGGACCAATCAATACCGAGCTCGAAGTCAATATCGAGATCGAGTCCAAATTAAACTATGATCTGAAGTAGTGTAATCGAGCTCGAGATCCAGAGACCGACTGATACTGAGACCCACCGAGATTGAGCCAAGAGAAAAAGAGCCGTTGTAGCCGCACTGGGGGAGAGAATCTCGGCGGAAATTATGAAAAAGCTAATTAACTAATCTATCATGGGATCCCCACTATGTATTTTTAATAATATCCAAAGTAGGTTCTTCCACTATATAAAGAGTGGCTATTAATTCTGTAAAGGAGGCAACATTGAACATCCAGAGAAGAAAACATTGATACATTCACATTCTAAAGATTATTACATTGATATATAGTTGAGACTATCCTTTTTTTGAGCTTGGATATTGATTCATCTTGCTTGTTTATAAAATCATTCTCTATTCAATTTGGTTTGTATTTCATTCCTTTATACAGTTAATATTCGATATATTTCTACTTACTTTTCCTATTTGTACCAAGCTATACCACGTATCTTTAAAACTACGTATAAATTCAACTCTATCCGTTTTTTGGGTAAACACTCGGCATAAATTTTGTGTACACCATTCAACTTTAGGTTTTGTCTTATCAAACTTCCAGTATTAATTGGATGAAGAGAATTAAAAAACTACCACCAACATAATCATATTAGTCAATTTTATTTGCTTAAAGATATAAATGATTTCGTTAAAAGCCACCCTAACCAATGGAAGTCACTTGGCCCTTCAATATTGAGCCACGCTTTCTGTTTAATAATCCCATCTCCTAATCATGCATTATCAAGGTCATTTACAAAAGATAATAAAATTAAATCGTCAAAATAGTATGGGCAAGCTAGTTTTCGGACTGGTAATTAAAAAATAGTCAGCATTTACAAAGTTATAAAAAATAGCCACTATTTATGTAGAGATAAAATCTGGACAAAAATACCCTAGCTGAAATGCGAAAAGTTGCAGCATGATATGCTGGATTATGGAGCTCCTACATAAAACTTCCAGAATATTATGTTGGAACTCCATCATATTATGAAATTCTAGTACATTATGCTAGAAACATATATGTAAAAAATTCGAACTCCAACATATTATACTTGATTTTTTCCGATTTTAAGGATGTTTTTGTTCAGATTTTATTTATACATGAAAATGTGGCTAAATTTTTATTACTTTTGAAACTGTAACTAATTTTTAACTAGCAGTTGTAAATCGGGTTATTTTTGTTTTTTATCAAGTGAAAATAGCATGGACTAGCTAGTTTTCAGACTGGTAATTGAAAAATAGCCACTATTTTATGTGGAGATAAAATCTGGACAAAAATATCCTAATCGAAACACGAAAAATTCCAGCAAAATATGCTGCATTATGGGGCTCCTGCATATAAACTTTCAGCATATTATGTTGGAACTCCAGCACATTATGCTAGAATCTGATATGTAAAATATTCGAACTCTAGCATATTATGCTGGAACGTTTCCAGGGTTTTAAGGGTGTTTTTGTTCAGATTTTATTTTTATATGAAAAAGTGGCTAAATTTCGGTTACTTTTGAAACTGTTACTAATTTTAAATTAACAGTTTTAAATCAGGCTATTTTTAATTTTTTTCATATAAACTCAAGAGGGAAAAGAAAAGGAATCTGTTTTTGCTCTTTTCAAGTTTGTATTTTTCAAAGAAATACTCAAAGGAATCTCAGTAGATCCAAGAATTAAATAAATATCTTCACACGCTATTGAAACATTCCTTGCCTAACTTCCGAAGTAGACGTACATATTTTTGCTACCCATTCTTAAGATCATTATTAACTGAAAAGAATAAAATCAGATATTTTCAAACTTTATTTGCCGCAATTATCACTTAGTAAAAAGAAAGTATACACAAAATATATATCCTAGAAAATCTACATTTCCCGAACAAAAATTTCCTTAAAGGAGGGGGGAGGAATTAATCACGGTCCAACCATGGCCAGGACGAAACACGGTAATTCATGGTCGAATTCTACATATTGTAGGAAAAATAAATAATTGATTATAATTAGATATACATTTCAGAACTCATTATCTCAATTTAATTGAAGTTCATACCATTTAAATTTTGAATCAATGAGGGATGGGGCAAGAACCATCACCTAAGTTAATAAATGTTTTTTTTTCTGGAACAAATGATACTACTAAATATCATCAATGATTAATTCTAGTATTAGCGATGTGTCATCTTTAACTGGCTTCTCTTTACATCTATTTAAATTTAAATTCTTAATCATACTAACTGAACAAACTTATGTTTTTTTTCAGTTGAAGTTTACATCTGATTAGAAATTTAGAATATATAGTCGTGTCCATACATATACCAAAGAGTTGTTCTTGTTTTTTTATTTTTTTTGGGTGGGGGGGGGGGGGGGTGGGGAGGTGGGAGGGGATTTGTCGGGGCTCCTTCCTCGTGGCTCTTCTAATTTTTAAGAGATGCATATTCGTCCATAATAGCATAAAAACAATAAAAAACAACTCTTAATCACACTTACATGAGCTGAAAAGATAGGATAATCGCATTAATTATTAATCATCTTATACATTAATTAATTAAGCTTATCTCATCATCACATCTAGACCATAATTTTAGATCTTCAACGTCACTTTTCAATTAGTTTATATATATATATATATATATATATATATATATATATATATATATATATATAAGCGACCTAATTTTATTTACCAAAACCAATAATTTATGCGATTATCAAACGAAAAAAGACTATGTTTCAAGAACCAGACAACACCTAACAAATAAAAATTTAGAATAAATTATAAATTTTAATGGTTTAAGGGATTTAAAAACAATATTAGTTGGTAATAGGAGCATTATTTTATTAGTTCCACGTCGGTCATGAATGGTATAAATTATTATTAAGTATTTCGACTTGTGCTGTACTTGGGGGTCAAAGTTTTATAGTTTAAGCTTAGAGTTGCTGATATTAAAATATGGGAGTATGTAATTATTCTCCATTCTAATATTGTATGATCTATCTATCATTGAGTCCCCTATCTGTTTATTGCTTTCAAAAGTGATAAACTTGAAAGTACAGCTCCATAGGTTGTTGAAGGAGCATGCTACCTCGACTTTTAATATGACTAGAAATGGATTAGGACAGTTTACAGTTTGACTTAATACATCACACGGTGAAAGAATGAAAACAGAACGCGCATTTGAGTATCTCTCTCCAACTACTTGCAAGTAGATTACTAAGAAAAAAGATTTTAAATTATATACACATAGTTCTTATAAAAACTTTGTCGATATGGATGTGTATGATAGGGCTTCCTACAAACACTAAAGATCGGTGTTGTTGTCATGATAATAAGTGTCAGCAATCGAAAGTGTACTCGATAATTGAAAGACTTATCGACTTGCATTAATTTTCCGTAACTAGCTAGGAGAACTTCAAATGTAATTGCGGATCCCTTAGAAAATCTTGGGGCCTTTTTGTTTGGATGATTAATTTTTACATTATCAAAATAATTTAATCGTCTATAACAAATTATTACACTATATTTTAGATTATCACATTATGCTTGCTCTGAAGAGTTACATGCATACTATTGTAAATTAATCTAACTGATGGTGTAAAAAAGTAATATATTATTTGTGCATTAAACTTAAACTCAAACAAAAATTAAGTGATTTTTTCTTTTGGCAGGAAGTGGGAGGAAAAGTTACCCGCGTTTACTATTTTTGCTGAGCCTAGCAATTTATAACTAATACATATGCCTTTCATATAAAATTTTATCATTTAATCATTGATTAGAAATGATATTTATATTCACACTTGATTAATTTTGTGATTTGTAAGGTACGATTGTCTAGTATAATTCAAATGACATATGCGATTTAATATTTTTTGCAAAGTGGGAGGGAACGAGGGATATTATTGTATAGAGTTCACAGAGTTAACTACTATATAATCGCATAATTAAAGTGCTAACAACTATCAAATCGCATAACTGAAGGTGCAAATCTTGGTATTTTAACCAACCGGCCAGCCAACAACGAAAAATGTTAAAACTAAGAATAACTATTTTAACCATTGGAAAACAAAACTACTTTTTAAGTCTATGAGAGCTAGAGTTACTAGTCATCCAAATTGACAATAATTATTTCTGCATTTTCGGAGACTTCCGCTATTAAAGAATCTTATCCTGCGTTGTTACCTAGCATTCTTTAAATTAAAAGTTGACTTCCTTCTCCACTCTTTTCCTTTTTTATTTTCTGCTTAACTATTCGATGTTTAAAATCCACTAGCTTGATATGGTAAATTCACTAAGAAGGATAACGCACTCTCTACCAGAAAATTACGTACTTTTTATTTGTGTTAGTTTAATCATCATTCTTTCAATATATTCATTTTTTCGATGATTTTTCAATGTTTTTTTTCCTTTTTCTTGGTTTTTAAGACTTCAATTTTTTTACTTGTTAGTAGGAGGCTGCCGGGATGGTGGTGGAGTTGCTTCAACTTGACTTGGCTACCTGGCTAGTGGAGATTGTAAAAAAATGTAAAACAATTCATATCTACAATATTATTGTATGTTGGGCATTATTATGGGTACAAATATTGCATACGCGTATGGCCTATGGAAGGCATATATCATTGCATGTCGTTGCATTTGTGCCTACTAGAAATCAGCTAGTTGTTATAAAACTAGGATTGCAACTAAAATGACTATTTAAAATATATATTTGCTCTTATCTATTTGGTGAAACACCGAGTTCAAGTAAGGTTTTTTCCCTTCTTTTTGTTATTAGGACTAAATCGTGGCCATTGTACCATGTCTTAACATTGTTTCTCTCGTTTGAGTTGATTTAATTGAATGGAGCCGAAGGCCTAATAGCAGTCAAAGGCTCCTTAGGTTATTCAATGAGTTCCTCCACATTTTCTCGTTGAAGACTATAAACTAAAAAAATGTCTATTCGGTTAAAATTAAAACTTTCTATGTAACGTTTGCATAATTTGATTACGTCAGAATGTGCAATTTGATATTTCAAATTAGCCATAGTATTGGAAGACAATTTTGTCCCTCAAGTGGATAGTCAACTACAGAATAAGGCTAGAATTCCTTTTCTTAAGTTTTGAAGGAGAGAGAAATTTTGATACTCAGACCAAAATTTGGGGCTCTAACTTGGGGCAAATATCGCAATCTAACGACAAAATTATGAAGGAAAAAAAAACAAAGAGGAACTTGAAACCTATCTTAATCAGGGCCTATCTCAGTTTTGATGGGCTTTTGCAATGAAAATCCATCGGGGCTTTTGTATCTATACCCGGTTTTGGGGTCACAATTGAACCTATATTCACTTTGCAAAAGAATTTGCAAGCCTACCCACTTTATAATCAACCTTAGACTTATCGGATCTGAAGTTAAAAAAGAATTAGTCTGAAGTGAAAAAATTGCACTTCAAATACACTTAAGGCCAAATAGGTCTGAAGTGCAACCAATGGTTTCATGCACTTAAGGCCAGTAAGTCTGAAGTGAAAAATTACACTTCGGATGTACTCAAGGCCAAAACGTCTGAAGTGCAATAAACGTTTTCCTACACTTAAGACCAATAAGTCTGAAGTGAAAAATTACACTTCAGATGCATTTAAGACCAAATAGGTCTGAAGTGTAACCAATGATTTCATGCACTTAAGGTCAATAAGTATGAAGTTAAACATTGTACTTGAGATGCACTGAAGGCCAAAAAGTCTGAAGTGCAACAAACGTTTTTCTACACTTAAGGTCAATAAGTCTGAAGTGAAAATTTGCACTTTAGATGCACTTAAGGCCAAAAGGTCTGAAGTGCAACCAACATTTTCATGCACTTAAGGCCAAATAGGCCTGAAGTGCAAATTGCCCAGAAACAGAAATTTGTTCTTTTTGAATTTTAACAATCTAATATACGATTTAATACATAAATCTACTCCAAATGAGCTCAAATTTGAAACATAACCACCAAATATCATCAAGAACAAACCCCAATGTCACGACCCAAAACGGAACCTGTCGTGATGGCGCCTAACGTGGTACTAGGCAAGCCGACAACTCAATAAACTCCAACACTTTTAGATAAAAGATGAACTAAAACAGATTTAAATAATTAAAACTTTCATAAACTGGATAAAAGGTCAAGACTCAACTCAAAAATTTCCAAAACCAGGGTGTCACTAAGTACATGAGTGCATATACAATACAAGTTTGATAATACTATCTATGAAAAGCAGAAGCTAAATACATAAAGCTGAAAGATAGGGAGGGAGAGTCAAGGTCTGCGGACGCCGGGCAGCTACCTCGAAATCTTTGAATGAATAAGCTGCTCAGATAATCAACACCCACCATGTCCGAAAACACCCGAATCTGCACACGAAGTGTAGGGTGTAGTATGAGTACATCCAATCAGACTAAAAGTAGTGACGAGCTTCCCAGGTGCAGTTCAATTATAGAAATACAGCACAGGAAAGTGGGCATGCTCTCAAGTTCAACAATTAAGGCCAAAATAGTTAAATCATGTCACGTTCAATTGAAATAGGATATAGTACATCTCAGTAACTACATGACAGTTATATATGCTATTTGAAGTACAACAATAATGAAATTAGGTGCAAACTCTCAGAGTAACAGTCACTTAGTCCTCCCATTCATTCCAACCTCACAGTCACTCATTCCTCACAATCCCTCAATCCTCCTAGTTGCTCGTCACTCCCGCTCTCACTAAGTAGGTACCTGCGCTCACTATGGATGTGCAGACTCCGGAGGGGCATTTCTAGCCTAAGCGCTATAATAAGCCAATCATGGCATGAATCAAAATAACATGCTTCGGCGTGAAACCCGCTCCAATAAATATCCTCACAATCATACCCTAGGCCTCACTCAGTCATCAATCTCTCTAGTCTCTCGGGATCTCAAGAATCATGATAATCAACCCAAACAATGAAGATATAATGTATCAATAGAGGACAACAGAGACTAAGATAGAATATGCAGTAAAAGCTTTGACTGAGTATAAAATGGCAGTTTAGCAAATAACTCGACCTATAACACAACCTCTGCGGGTCCCTACTGTCACGCCCCGACCTCAGGGAGCGCAACCGGTACTCAACAGAGTTACCTTGGTCAAGCAAGCCCGTATAGTGCCGTGTACCCAACTCACCCATAAATAAAGAGAAGAATACATTTCATTAATTAGACAATAAGAAGTCATGTGAATAACATAAGTTCATTTCCATTAGTTACGTCATTAACAAGTCTCCAAAACAGTACATTGTACAATCATAGTTAAAGTGGAACAGATGATACGATTACAAAATTTTTAGTTTAACCTTCCCAAAAATAAATACAACCCACACTATGTCTACGGAACCTCTAACAAGAACAAAGGAGTGCTACGACAATGCCGACAACAAGGCCTCGGCTATACCTCAAAAATGCTATGTACAAAGGATAAGTGACACATGGCCCCGAATTGAAGTGGGGCTCACCAAGTCAGCTAAGGATAGAGTATGCTGCTATCACTAATTAATGCCACCTGCTATGGAACCACCTGCATCTATTAAAGATGTAGCGCCCCCAACAAAAGGGACGTTACTATATATGGAATAGTACTAGTGTGTAAAACTAAATACCTTCTCAATAGAACAAGTAACAGTAAACGGAGAATAAAATATGAAATCAATTAGAGACTCAAATAGTATCAAGGTGTCAAGTTAGGAGAAAGGTAAATTTCAAGTAAGTTTAAGTAATTTAAGTTGGAGATCTTTAGCACTGATACACCACCGTGCTTTAGCACGAAGTTCAATGTTAGCCCGAGTGGCTATGCCGTCTCACCCCGAGACATACACTCATAATACCATCATGTGCGTGACATGTCATCTGATCTCAACCCGACCAGCTAAGCTGTCTTACCACAATGTCGTGTGGGTCGACATCACATCATATTTCACTAGCAATAATCTTATCACATTTAAGGGAAAACATCTCAACACACCAATCTCATCCCATATAAGGGGAAACAATCTCATCACATTAACATGGGGATTGACCCCTCAATCACTCCTACACCGGCACGTGTAGTTTTGGGGTTAGGTTGTTCCGACCTACCCTTCCTCGGTGGCTAAAGGATACTCCCAAGGAATTTGTTATAAAAAGGATTTACCACTCATTTCATATTCTTTTACATGTCATTCGTTTTATTGGAACCATTGGCCATAGCGCAATGTCATTCTTGGCACATTGGTCGCACATCATATTTCATGTTCTCTTCTTTCACTTTCAAATATCATCATGGATAATCAACAACAAGGCCTTTCTAATTAAGACTTTAAACACATATTTGAGCAATTTAGGGTCTTAGGCACATGTGATTTCTCACACAATTGACATGATAACCTTCATTAAAATCATGCTTTTAAATCATAACGTAATAACACACATCCATACTTAAACCACATTCTCAACAGTGACTCAACATAACAAGAATCTTTGGAATACATATTAAATGAATATTTATTTTTACACAAGGCTTATTTGGGATAATCAATTTATAATAAGCATTACGAGACTTACAAGGATATTGTGGGATTCAATTCTAAGAGAAGAGTTTAGCCAACATACCTTGCCTTGAGCTTTTCGAAAATCTTAGCCACTTCGATCTATTTAGAGATATAGCAAAATTGAACATAAATTAGGATGGAGTTCATAGTTCGAGCTCACTTGAGCATTTTATCAAACACTAGGTGTACATTAAGATTTCAAGGTCCTCCTATGGTGGATTCTTTCATCCCACTACCCAAATTTACCGAATTGAGATCAACAATCTTTTCACTACCCTTGACGGTATATTCCTGTAAATAAACAACTCCCACATCCAAGAATTTGCTTGGCTTGTTACCTATTTTCAGTTAAAATCACGAAATTGAGGGCTAGGGAGTAGAATCTTACCTCTAGGATGAAGACCTAGTGCATTTTTCTTGTAAATTCTTTAATATTGAGCAAGAATTGATGAATGATAAGCTTAGGAACTTCCGATCTCACTCTATGGCACTTCCTCTCTCTAAAAATATAAGTTTTAACCTTCTAAAAAAACCCCTAAGGTTGTTTTACGAGAATGGGGTCGAATTCAAAAATTAGAAAAAATAAATACCCGATGCAGATCTGCGGTCGCATATGCGACCGCATAACACTTTTGCGGTACGCAAAATGGGCCGCATAATGGCCCTCCGGAACTAGTCTCCCCTGTCTTACTCTGTGACTGGTCTGCAGTCCGCAGACTTATTCTGCGGTAGCATAATGCGCCGCAGAATTGCCCTACAAAATGTTTTTGTACTTGGTCTGCGATGCGTTATGCGGCCGCATAATGGACCACATAATGGTCCAAACATTTGCCCAGATTTCTGCCTCAGTCTATGGGGCCTTACACCTACAGTACCAACACATAGCCTAAGCATGATTTCTAACATGGTTGGCAGTTCAATTTCTTTAACACATGATGAAAATATGAATAATGACAAGGTATCATCTATGTAGTTTCATGGAATCAACCAAGTCACAATTCTTATGGTGCATGCTCACACGTCCATCACCTAGCATGTGCGTCACCTCAACACCAACCACATAATGTATAATTCGGGGTTTCTTACCCTCAGAACCAAGTTTAGAAGTGTTACTTACCTCAAACCGTGCAAATCAATACTCCAACATGCCCTTGCCTCGTGAAACGGCCTCCGAATTCCTCGAATCTAGCCACAAACAGTTCGATACAATCAACACAGGCTAAAGGAATTAATTCCATAAGGAAATACTAAGTTCTTAATCAAAAGTCAAAAAGTCAACTCAAAAGCTTGCCCCCGGACCCATGTCTCGAAATCTGATAAAAGCCAAACAATCTGAAAGCCCATCCAACTACGAGTCTAACCATACCAAATTTATCAAAATCCGACACCAATTCGATACCCAAATCCCCAATTTAAACTCTCCAAATCTCTAGCCTCAACTCCCAAAATTACACCTCAAAACCACACAATCTAGGTGAAAAATTCAATGGGGAAACATAATTATTGAATAATTTAACCACAAGTGACTTACCTCAAGTATCCCTTCGAAATCCCTCTCAAAAATTGCCTAATCCCGTGCTTGGAAAATTCAAAATGAAGAAAATCACGGAGCCCTCGATTTTAATACTCTACTCAGGCTTTCCAAACCTGAGATAACTTAACCGCATCTGCGGTGTCGCAGAAGAGACAATCCTTCCGCTTATGAGGTAAACCACTGGAACCAAGCCTTCGCACGTGCGGTAAATACTCTGCTTCTGCGCAAACGCAGGTGCGACCATCTTCCCCCCTGCGCTGACCCCTCGCTTCTGAGCTCAACTTCTCCGAATTTGCGACCACACAGGTGCGGAAAATCCTTTGTACCTGTGAGAACAACCTTCCTCACTCCTGTTCTCATTTGCGCTTCCCAGCTCTGACGTGCGACCAAAGCCCCACAGGTGCGACTGCACCAGAAGACTCCAGATACAGCACCCCTTTTAACTCCAAACTTGATCTGATAATCATTCGAACTTCACCCGAGACCCCCGTGACCTCAATCAAATATACTAACAAGTCCTAAAACACGATACAAACTTAGTCGAGCCTTCAAATCACATCAAACAATGCTAAAACCACTAATCGTGCATCGATTTACGCCTAATGAACTTTTGAACTTCTAACTTCTACATCCAATGACGAAACCTATCATATCACGTCCGATTGACCCCAAATTTTGCACATAAGTCACAAGTGACACAACGGACATACTCCTTCCGGAACCCCAATCCGAGCCCGGTAATCATAAAGTCAACTCTCGATCAAACTTCTAAATTTTTAACTTTAGCCCTTTCAAGCCTAATTCAACTACGGACCTCCAAATCAATATCCGGATACACTCCTAAGTTTAAAATCACCAAACGGAGCTAACAGAACCATCGAAACACCATTCCGAAGCCATTTACACACAAGTCAACATTCGGTCAACCTTTTCAACTTAAGCTTCCAACCTTGAGACTAAGTGTCTCAATTCATTCCGAAACTTCTCCGGACCTGAACCAACTACCCCGACCAATCACATAACATCAATTAAGCAGGGAATGAGCACTAAATGGGGGAACGGGATTACAACTCCCAAAAAGACTGCCCGGACTGTTAGACCCAATCATCAATTTGTCAAAACAACAATAAATCTAACGAACCCGTTTTGTAATTAAGAAAAATAAGAAGGAAAATCCTAAGCAATAGTAAAAAATAAAGCGCCATAATAGCTCACCATATAAAATATCATAAACTACCTTAAAATATGTTCACAAACACCATATAAAATCGTTGTCACCCGAAGAAGAAGAAGAAGAAGAAGAAGAAGAAGAAGAAGAAAAAGAGAGAAAAAGGCCTGAAGTTATTTAAAAAGTGGGTACAAGTTTTAAAAAAAATTAAAAAGTAGGTACATGTTAAATAGGGACGACCAAATAGGGCGCTAGTGCAATTTGCACAAATCTATCTCACTCGAAAAATGATGGGTTAGAGCCCGTTTGACCAAGCTACCAAAAACTGCTTATTTTTAAAAGTGCATTTGTTCAAAAATACTTTTTGAAGAAGTACTTGTACAAAATAGTTGTTTGACCAATTTGTTTGAGTTGTGCTTTTTGCAAACTCATTGTGTTTGGCCAATTTTAAAAAAAAATATTTTTAAGTACCAAAGTACAAAAAGGGGGCAGTAAAAGTTTAATTTGTGATTAGTATTGTTTAGAAAAGAAAAATAAGTTTCAACATTTGTTATAAAAGAATTCAATTAGAATATAAAACGCAAAGTAATAATGTAAATTAAAATGTTCAATTAATATAAAATATAGTTATTCCAAAGCAATTACATTGAGCGTTTGGTATTACTTATTGTTTGTATGATAATTTAAATATGCCAAAATACATAATTCAATATAAATTTAAAATATATTCTTAGGAATAGGAGAAAGAGAATACAAATATGATTAAAATAAAAAAGAGAAGAAATGTATTGTAGAAATAAAAAGAAAAGAAAAGAAAAGAAAAATATTAAATTAATGAGGTATAATTTGAAAAACATAAATTTATTGTAAGGTAATTTTTTTCTTGAATAAATTAATTTTCTACTTCTGCTTATACTTCTTGGAAGAAGCTAGAATTTGTAGCTTCTCCCCAAAAGCAGAAAAACTACTTCTACTGTTGCTCAAAAATACTTTTTTATTTTCTCCAAACACCTTAATTTACCAAAAAGTACTTGTTTGACAAAAAAAGTACTTTTGGCCTCCTAGAAACTTGGCCAAATAGGAAGGAATCCAGGATAAAACCGGACAAAATGCATTACCAAAGTACAACCAAACTTTGTCCTTCTAATTCCATTTCTAGAGTTCCCATAGGAGAGTCTGAAACCTAATTGTAGTATTTTGGGACTCAAGCGACCAAAATAGGTAAAAGAAAGACTGGGCACCGTTATATATATAGCGCGGTTATTCACCGCGCTATACCTTAACGGCATGTTTGTTCGTTAAGGTATAGCGCGGTGAATACCCGCGCTATACATAAATATTGGACCCACCAATAATTCTTCTGCACTTAACTGACACACCAATAATTCATAGGTGTATAGCGCGCATATTTAATGCTCTATACATCAAATAATTGTACCCCCAGACTGGGTTTTTTCTTATTTAAGGAGTTTCAGGAATTTGTAAAAATTAATTAAAGATCCTTAAAGTGTTCCGAAATATTTGTTCGTTAAATATTTGTTCATTAAGTTATTTTGCATTTTGTCATAATGTACGAAGAGCGAAAAATTAGGGTTTCATTATATTGGGGGGTGAGGTTGTGGTAGAGAATAACTCAGTACGCTATAGTTGTTCTCCACAGTGACATGTTAAGTTTTTACTGACAATGGAGTACAATACATTGGTATCGTTGTTATGTAAAACAATGAGTGTGAGCAAACGTTCAGTGAATATTAAAGTAACCGGAAGATATTCATATTCTGTTACTCCGTAAGGGGTTGCTTGCTATGCTGAGTTTAACATCGAAGAAGATGAAACTCTGAAAGATTTTTTAAGGACTCCGGATGAACACCAGAAACTTCTTGTGGTAACAATGTTGGAAATGTATGTCAGGGCTTAATACGTTTGCAATAATGAGATTTCGCAAAGTATGGATATCCCTCAATCATCGAGTGGTTATTTTGGAGCAGTTTTAGCCAAACAGATTCCGGGTGAAAGAGTTTGACATGATCTAAACTTATCTCCGCGGGCGAATGAGGAGCGAGAAAATAATTTCTACCCTAGTTTACATAATCCACAAGACGAGTGGTAAACTTCAAGTTTCCTTTGTGTTACGATGTTTATTTTTATGTATTGAATTTGTATTAATACTCATATATTCCACAGGGGGTACCGGCCAGATTTGAATTTTATAAGTTATGAACCAACGGCCAGTTGGAATATGTATAGTTTTGGTGTGTTGGATCATGGTGGTCCATCCGAGAGTCATCATCAACAGGATAATTTGCATCATGGGATATCAACACATTATGATTTTTAAGTGAAGTGATAAAGTGTATATGTAAAGTTTGGATGAATTTGCGAAACTCATTATTTTATTGGTTGTGCAGTAAAAACGAGCAACTTGAAGGTCCTGTCCTTACTCAATTGCCCGAATATGACATATTTAATCGGGATCTGGCAGATGCACAGAGTTAGGAAGAGAATAGTGATTATGACAACAATGTTTATGAGTCTGGAGATGACACACCCTTCTCTGATAAGAGTGATGATGATGAGGACGAGAATGTTGAACCTAATTTAACGAGAGAGCATACTCCACCTCCCGTTAGACCAAGAGTGTACGTGTCCCATGTGCCGTTTCATTCAAGGGAGATTCCCTACCTTGATCATTTGCCAAGTATGCCGGATGTGGATGCCCTCACACGAGATCTTGACGAAATTCGGATAGCAATGTGGGATAATCTAGAGCAACGGTGTTGTCAATGGGCATGTTTTTTGCTGATAAAGAATGCCTAAGCAGGGCAGTGCGAATGTACAGCATAAAAGAGTGTCGTGAGAACGTGGTTCATGAGTCATCTCCGGAAGTATATAAGGTTATTTGTCGTAGATGGGTTCAAGGTTATAATTGGATGCTGCGTGTGAGGAAGCTGAAAACAAATATGTGAGTTGTGGGTAAATATATTGGCACTCACGATGTGTAAATTATGACTAAGGAGACTATAGTTGATTGATGCGACATATGGTTGACAAGTGGACTTTGCATGCGGATGGTGGCAGAAGATGGAGAATTCTCACTACAAATGTGCGAGAGTCTTTCAACAGGTTATTGAAGTCTGCACATGGATTGCCTGTCACTGCTATGGTGCAGATGTCATTCAAGCATATATCGGAGAGGTTTGTTGAAACATCTAGAGGTGCATCGTCATTGATGGAAAAGGGTGTTGAATTTATGCCAATATCAATAAAAAGATTTGAGAAATACAGGAAGCAAGCACAATGACATTCATTTTTACAGTATTGCAACGAGCGAAATATTTTTGAAGTTCACACTGCTATTCATCACAACCGGGAGAATAATACACACACCGTCAATGAAGCCAGAAGGTTATGCTTTTGTGGTAAATGGTCCATCTAACACATGGTGTGCTCACATGCCATGAAGTGCTTTCAACATACAGGTTTCGCGGCAACGAAGTAAGATGACAAAGATTATAGTGTTACTACATACTTAAACACCTATAGTGGATTGTTGCAGCCAGTGGGTGCTAAGCATTATTGGTCGTCGAAACCATTTAAAATGGTGTGTAATAAGGATTATGTGCTTCAACGACAAGTGCAAAAAAGAACGAGTATACGGAACCAAATGGATGTTGGTGATACCGTTTATGCGTGTAAATGTGGCATATGTTCCCAAATAGGACACAACTGTCTTAAATGTCCTTTAGCTAGTTTGGGTAGCGGTGGTAATTTAGCTCCCGGTGGAAGTTCATCCAATGAGCCCAATTATCAAGGATACACGTAGTGTTTTGTTGCAGTAATTTGTTGTAATAAATGTATGTAAATGTTCAGTTTGCAAAATGTATGAAATAAAATTATGTTTCCATTGGGTTTAAATGTAATTGTTATTTAGCATAATACTTTAGTACAACAATTTCATATATACCCAAAAAACAAAACAATTGGCATTCGCCATTATCGTCATTGTCTGGCACAACAACTGTTGGGAAAACAGGATAATCATTGTCTCTATGCAATTTTTCATTTTCTAATAAATCCTAGTACATATCCTCTGTTCCTCCCAGGCAGTTAAGATCATCCATTGCATGATGAACATCTAGTGCCTTTTCCATCTCTAGAATCTCCTTCATCAAATGCTGAATCACTTCTGGTTCATCTTTGTGTGTGTTTGTTTGGAAGGTTGCAGACAGTGCTTGTGGCATAACAATCCCATGCCGTTGACATAGTACTTCATAATCACATCATTTTGAGTAAAAGGGAACCCATTGTAGTTTTTTGCCCCAAATTCGCATACCTTCAGGCTGTATAGAATACGCTTCGCCCTCAATAATGTGCCCTGCAACTCTGAGATCAGTGTGTATATTGATAGGCTTATTTTCCAAGGGACGCAGAACACCATACCACTTGTCATCAACCAAATCAGTATAGCAACCTAGCATATATTTTTCAAGGTAGGGATCGATAGTGTTAAGACGTGTTCCATGGGGATCTGTTGAACAACCTTCACCATTTTTCCTCTTCTTGAACCACTTATTAAATGTTAGTGTCATTTTTGTAATGGATGTTATAATGCTTCTTCAAATGGTCTTTGAATACATATCTCTTGGTTCAGTTTAAGAAGCTATCTTGTACCCTAAAGAATTATTATCACACGAAACATAGCGCGCCACCAATATGCGTTATGCGTATTGTCTTGTCGACCTGAAAAAGCTGCCATTCTGGAAAAGCTGTCTTGTACCCTAAAGAATCATTATCACGTGAAATATAGCGCGCCACCAATATGCGTTATGTGTATTGTCTTGTCGGCCTGAAAAAGCTGATGTTCTAGAAAAGCTGTCTTGTGCCCTAAAGAATCATTATCACGCGAAACATAGCGCGCCACCAATATGCGTTACGTGTATTGTCTTGTCAACCTGAAAAAGCTTCCATTCTAGAAAAGTCGTCTTGTACCCAAAAGAATCATTATCACACGAAACATAGCACGCCACCAATATGCGTTATCTGTAGTAGTTGCCTATAAAAGCCTAGCGCATTTTAGTTATTATTTGCGCTTAACGAAACAATAGGAAAACTTTCCATTAATCTTTCATTTTTCTTGCATTATGAAATGTCTGAACTCAATGACGTACCAAGGTGTTATTGTGACAAACGTGCGATTTTGAAGCCATGTTGGTCAAATTGCAATTTGGGGTGCAAACGTTGGATTAGTCAACAACTTGTAAGTGATTATTTTAGAAAAAACCGTTTGTTAATATTTTTTTTATAACTTGTTAATTAATAGTCTTGTGTTATAATCCTCATTGGTAGGACGAAAATCAATGTAGATTTCATGAATGGTATGATGAACGCATTAACCGGGAATACTACAAATCATGTTTGTACTATGTTTGGAATATGACCGGTGAATACGAACTCCAGATCTTTAAATTAAAAAAACAACTTGCGGCAGTGAACGAGAAACTAAAAGAGGCAGAAGAAGGAAAAAATAGGTTGGAAGAGAAATTTAGGTGGTTGAAGAACATAATAATGGGCGATAGTGAGTAAACAAACACATGGATGTGTTGAGTGTAGTATTTTATCTTTATGTTTTACGTGTCATGTATTATCATTAATTGTACCAAATTTAAATTATGTTAAGTTGTCATTTTTTTTGTGTTGTAGTATTAAAATAATAAATAACCCGAGAAAGGAAAACACATGCGCAAATTATGTAAAACATAAATAATGTTGTTATTATATATTTAATATCATATATACAGATAATAATAAATGTCAATGTGTTCCACAACCTGTATGCTTTAAAACATTGGCTAGCCTGAGGCGCATCCCATCCCGCCTAGCTACGCTATCAGGATCATCCTCATCACGTCGCCTTTTTATCGGAGGATGCGTTGCAGCATGATTGTCGGTAAGGCTGGCAGACTCGGTAGAAGCGACTGTCGGTTCAGCAGTAACCTACAGAATAATAAGATATTTTAGTCTATGAAATATAAATTACTAACATACATGTTAGCTAAAAGGGTTTTAATGATCATACCATGGTCTCGGCGGGCTCCTGAATAAAATCATCCATCTTCGGCATGTCAGTATCGTACGAAGTGGCCTCCGTGACGGGCGATGATGATGTCTTTATCCCGCTTCATCTTTTGAGGGAATGGTAGAGCTGGCATATGTCTACTTTCTTTAATCTCCTTTTGTACCCCTCTACTCCGACTCTTTTGCTCTTCACTCTTTTTCTCTGCTGGTGTCTCAATCTGCTTGCTAACTACCTCAGGTCTAGATTTCACCTCTAGGTCAGTCAATGCTTTGCCACTTCTCAGAGATACAACTTTGATTGTTTCCTTTGGGTTTTTTTCAGTGTCAGAGGGAAGAGTACCGGGAGTCCTCTCATATAACAAATTCGCAATCTGTCCCATTTGTCTTTCTAAATTCCGGATAGTCGTGCCCTAATTCTTAAATTTTTTATCTATTTTGTTTATGAATGCCTTCATGAGATCTTCCATACTTGACTGAATTTGTTTTGGTGGCTGGTATTGTTGCTTCTGCTAGTTTTGAAAATCTGGTGGTCCTTGACCCTGGGGTCTGAGATTGTTTTGCCGCCATGAGTTCAAGCTCCCATTAGGTGAATTCCACGAAAAACCTGGATGTTTTTAACCTATAGCATTATAGTTGTTCCCACCTTGGTAGTTTCCTCTATTAAACTTCTACACAGCGTTGATTTCCTCAGCTGTAGCTTGACACTCATATGTAGGGTGTCCCAATCCACAGATGTCACTTCCCACCTGTGGTTGATTTTGCACCTGAGCTATCGTCAATTACTTGATGTGCTTATCCATAGCTACAATTTGAGCCTGCATTGCTACCAACGATTCTACTTGGTGCACCCCCATTGTTCTTCTTCGATCCCCTTGGTTAGTGGACCATTTTTTTGCGTCTTCAGATAGTTCATTCAGAAGTGTGACAATCTCTTCAGGGGTTTTCTTCATCAGAGGACCTGCAACCGCACTAGTCAGCAATCTCCTTGATGAAGGGTTTAATCCGTCCCAGAAGTCCTGGAGTTGCATTCATTGCTCCATTCTGTTATAAGGGCACCTACACAATAGCTTCTTAAATCTTTCCCATGCCTCGAACATTGTCTCCACTTCACCTTGGCTAAAATTATGAATATCTTTCCTCATCCGTCCAGCCTTAGCAGTAAAGAAATATGTTTCTAAGAACTTGGTCGTCATCTCCTCCCACGTACGAATTGACCCCGTGGGCAGACTTCTCAACCACTGCTTTGCATCATCCTTAAGTGATAAATGGAATTCTCTGAGGTAGATGGCATCATATGATGCTCCATTGTAGCAGAATGTGTTCATAATTTCGTCGAAGTCCATTAGATGGTTGTTGGGATCTTCATTGGGTTTGCCTCTAAATATGCAATTGTTCTAAATGGTCCGGATGATTCCCTGTTTGAGTTCAAAATTATTGGCATCAATGGGTGGGGGCCTCACGCTAGACTGTTGTTGGTTGTACACCAGGCCTAGGGGATGCATTTTCAAATTCATCTTCGATCATGGTTCGGTTGAGATTGAACCTTCTATCCCCATTGACTTTTTCATCCGCAACTCTACGGGTTGCTTCACATGCTAACCGTGCTTCCTATCGCTGAGCTGCCTCTCTCGCAGCTAGGTTCACCTCCTCTTCGTTGTTCACCATTGTATTCTGAGTTGAAGGCTGACCCAACAGTAATCCGCTCGATCTTTTCTCCCTTCTCAACTACCTAAGGTACTTGTCTAACTCTGGATCATATGGCAACAATTCCTTGGAAGAGGATCGAGTCATACACCGTGAACTTAACTTGTTGCCTGCACACAGATGAGAGGAGCGTAAAAAAAAAATTGTTCCGAAATTAGCACCGAAAATTAATTCCAACACTATTAATCGCCAATCCCCTGCAACGACGCCAAATTTTGACGAGCGCAAAACCAATGTGTGAAACTTAGGCCCGCTAGTCATAGATAGTATAGTATTAAATCATCTCCACATGGATTGTTTTAATAATGTACTAATAAATCTTCAGCTTAACACTATCCAGGAAATAAACCTTTGATTTATGTTATTATCAACTAATTAAGAACTAAAATTATCGATTGTGAGAAAATAATGGAAATTTATATTCAGTTATTCCGCAAATTCTTAGGCTTACCTAGTCTTAGAGACTAGGTGCCATCACAACATCCTACGTAGGGAAATAGTGGTCGTGACAAGTTGGTATCAGAGCACTAGGTTCATAGGTGTTATGAGTCACAATTAGGTTTAGCAGAGTCTCACGGATTAGTACGGAGACGTCTGTACTTATCTTCAGCAAGATATGAAACTGTTAGGAAAAGCTTCACTTCTTTGAATCCTTAACGTGCGAGATTTTGACTTTGGATTCTAAATTTCTTTCATTGTATTCTCTCACAGATTGTAAGGACACGTACAGCTGGATCAGATGACCAGACACCCGCATCCCCTGCTAGAGCCGGGTGAAGCTGGGGCCTGGGTAGAGGCCGAGGATGTCCACGTGGTGCAGCCAGAGCACCCGCACGAGCTGCTATAGAGGAGACACTAGTAGATCCACTTGGAGGGTAGGTACCTGAGACGCCTGTTACTGCACCAGCCCTCCAGGAGACTCTCGCCCAGTTTCTGATCATGTTCAGCACCTTGGCTAGGTAGGATTGATACCACTTTTGTTACATCTCGCATTTTCGTACGTTAAAGTTTCGTCTTCAGTTAATCGACGTAGACTCGGGGATGATATTATCTTGAGGTTAATGTATTTATGCTATTTATAACAAGCGATAAGTAAGTGTCGTGTAGGATAAAGGGTAAACAAATTAAAGAAAATGAGTTTCGTCGAAGGTGGTCAATTTGGGATATAATACGATCCGAGCTATAATACCCAGTTTTTATGGACTAGTACCATACAAGGTACCATATGACCATGATAGTATGTTGTATAAGGTGTATTAAAAATAAGTAGTATTATAAGTAATTTGAGATAATTCTTAATAATGTGGGTAATTGGTTAATTATCGGGTAACGAGATATTACCTAATTAACTAATGAGTTATGGGATAAGATTAAAACCCCCCACCCCCACGTGGCAGCAAGCCACTATCAAAACAAATGACTCTTAGTCATTAGGAGTAGGTGGCAACCAATTCATGACTCTTAGTCATTAAGGGTAGGTAGCAACCAATTCAAGCATAAGGAATTTTTAAATCAAAGAAGGCTACATATCTTTGGACAATTCAAAGATAAGCATTGTAATTCAAAGCAGCTACATATCTTTTATCAATTAAAAGATATACATCTTTCACCATTTAAAAGAATAGCAATGTAGAAGGCAATCTGAAGCAACGCAGAAGGCTACAGACCTTCAAATATTTAAATAGAGATTTCATAGTATCTTAAGCAACATGAGATTTTGTAATTTTAAGGAAGTACGGTGTAACCCTTCTCAAGAATATCACACGGATTTTTCCCTACTCCAGGTATGTTAAGGCTAAGCCCTCCTTTCTTTTGGCATGATCCATACAATATAAACGAAACGAGCAAATGGACAACTTCCATAAATGACTCTATTCATAGGAGTATTAGAGGTGCCTATGTTCTTGAATTCCCATGTATCTTATTATCACATCTTCTGTTCATGGGTCCCAGAAAAATACGTAGTAGATAATGTTTATCCGAAAGATATATTGAGCTTAGTAACATATTTTTATGCATTTCATTCATTTATACATATACATTGACCCATGACCATATGGCGTTATATACGCGTATATATATATACTTATATGTATAGGGGTTATGGAAAAAGGTTACAGCATTATATACGCACCACCACTTGATCAGCTGGTATATATTGATGATGTTGTCCATAGTGGCCGAGATGATATGATGGGATGCCCTCAGAGGCTTGACGATGTTATGTACACCTATACCTATGCATGACACAGCATTGATACGAACGTGTATAACATTATAAATGTTTGAGAATTTACAAAGTTATTTAGACTTACAGACAAAATTCTTTATTCCATGTTTCATCTATGTCACTTATGTACTGATCTTTATGCCTTACATACTCAGTACATTATTCGTACTGATGCCCCATTTCCTGGGGCTTGCGTTTCATGCCCGCAGGTGCAGGTAGGCAAGCTGACGGTCCCCGTTCCTAGGATCCTTGTTTAGCGAGAGTTGGCGTGCTCCACTTGATCCGTAGATGCTTTTGCTTTTCATACGATAAGCTTGTATACATATATGGGTATGACATGGCCCAGTATTGTCCTTGTACAGTTGTATTTTCTATTAGAGGTCTGTAGACAGTTATATATAGTTGGGTAGTATGTGGCCTTGCCGGCTTCCAGTTTTGGGTATATAGTTGTCTATAGCAGCCTTGTCGGCTCGCCTACGTATTCTGCACGTATATGTACATATGTCTTTTGGGTAGATTTCCCTCATGTATGTTATTCTCGTAATTCAATAGATGTTATTCATTTTTATATCTTATACGCACGCTCAGGGGTTTTCGATAGGCAGGACTCGGGCACCCATCGCGGCCCATCAATTTAGGTCGTGACAAAAGTGGTATCAAAGCAGTTCTGTCCTAGGATTGTCTACAGACCGTGTCTAGTAGAATCTTGTTTATGGATGTGTTGTGCATCACACTTATAAACAGAAGGCTACAGGACATATATGATGTTATATTTTCAGCGATGCCTCCAAAGACTATAACCGCCCAAAAGGGAAAGTCCGTGGCTGGTGAAATTACTAGTCGAGCGCTACGAGTTACCATGGATTGGGGAGAGTCTTATTGTGAGATTCCATCTCAGACTTCACATATCCCACCCTCTCTAGAAGGGCTCTGAGGGGCATCAGCTCTAGCGCCCGCCCCTGTACGTTCAGCTCCTCAACCAGATGCACCGGGTCAAGAGATGAGAGATGCTATTCAGCTATTAACTCGATTAATAGCCGCACATGCTCCGCATCAGGAAGTAGGTATTGCTCATGCAGATAGGTCCGTCAGTGCGAGGGTTCGTGATTTAATTAATTTAGACCCTCCGATATTCAAGGGTGTAGATCCAAACGAGGACCCTCAGGTATTTATTGATATAATGCAGAGGTCGTTGAGGGTAATGAAGGCCACTGCGACTGAGTCAGTTAAGCTAGCTTCCTATAGACTCCAAAATGTTGCAGTTAATTGGTACGAGTCTTGGGAATTGTCCAAAGGTGAGGATGCCCCTCCAGCGGTATGGAAGAAGTTTACAAAAGCTTTTCTTCGTCATTATCTTCCACCAGAGCTTAGACGGGCCAGGGTTGATAGGTTCTTGACCCTTTGGCAGGGTAACATGAGTGTTCAAGAATACAGTCTTCAATTTGATTCGTTGGCCAGGTATGCTCCCACTATTGTATCTAAGATGGAGGATCGGGTTCATCGGTTCGTGATGGGGTTAGAGCCGCACTTTCTTAACTATTGTATGTCGGTCTCACTTCAGCCAGACATGGATATTTCTCGTATTTAGGCATACGATCAGGATGTAGAGGAGCGTAAGCAAAAGCAGAGGGCCGATCGTGAGCATGATAGGGCACAGAATAAGAAAGCGAGATCGTCGGGTCCTTCTGGTGAGTTTCGAGGTGGTCAGAGACCACAATACCCGAGGTATCCAGCCCATCCATCGGCTAGCGCACCCCCTCAGTTTGGCGGTAAGAGATTTGACTGTTCCACATATTCAGGGCCTGGTCAGAATTTTAGGGCCTCAAGTTCTTAGTATAGGGGCGAGTCAAGTCATATGAGGCCGCCCTTGCCACGATGTGCTCAGTATGGTATGCAGCATGCCGGATAGTGCCATATGGGGTTGATATTTTGTTATACTTGTGGTTATCCGGGCCATGTTATGAGGGATTGTCCGACGAGAGGTGATGCAAGCATATCTCAGCCAGCGGGATCTGTAGCTGGTTTGTCATCATCAGTACGCCCCCCTGGGCAAGGTTCACAAGCACCAATGAGTCATGGTAGAGGCAGAGGCGGAGCATCTAGCTCGAGCGGTCCTCAGAACCACATTTATGTGTTGGTAGGACGACAGGATCAGGAGTCATCGCCTGATGTTGTTACATATATATTATCAGTTTTCTCATATGATGTATATGCACTGATTGACCCAGGTTCCACCTTATCATATGTTATTCCGTTGGTTGCTAGTAAGTTTGGAATAAAACCTGAATTGGTTAAACCTTTTGAGGTGTCTACACACCTATTGGGGACTCAGCAATAGCTAAGCGAGTATATAGAGGCTGTATAATAGTAGCTCATAGTCGATCTACCGTAGCGGACCTAATCGAGTTAGATATGGTAGAATTTGATGTTATAATGGGTATGGATTGGTTGGCTTCATGTCATGCCAACGTTGATTGTAGATCAAAGATAGTCTGATTTCAATTTCCAAGGGAGCCTATTTTGGAATGAAAAGGTAATACGGAAACGCCGGGAAGTATATTTATTTCCTATCTCAAGGCAAGGAGGATGATCAGAAAGGGATATATTTATCACTTAGTTCGGGTTCGGGATGTGGAAGTAAAGTCACCAACCATTCAGTCCATCCCTGTGGTTAATGAGTTTCCCGATGTTTTTCCCAATGAGCTTCCGGGTCTTCCGCCAGAGCGAGAAATTGAGTTTGCTATTGACCTACTACCAGATACTTATCCAATATCTATTCCTCCCTATAGAATGGCCCTAATAGAGCTGAAAGAGTTGAAGGAACAACTAAAGGTCTTAGTTGAGAAAGGCTTTATCAGTCCTAGTACATCACCATGGGGAGCACGTGTGTTATTTTTGCGGAAGAAAGATGGTTCCTTACGGATGTGTATTAATTACAGACAATTGAATAAGGTGACGATCAAGAATAAGTACCCTCCCATGGATTGATGATTTATTTGATCAGTTGCAAGGTGCCAAGTATTTCTCAAAGATAGACTTGAGGTTCGGGTGCCATCAGGTAAAAGATAAGGAGAAAAATATTCTGAAGACAGCATTCAGGAACAAATACGGGCACTTTGAGTTTCGTGTTATGTCATTCGGTTTGACTAATGCCCCAGCAGTATTCATGGATTTAATGAACCGTGTGTTCAGACCCTTTTTAGATCTGTTCATAATTGTATTTATTGATGATATATTGATTTATTCTCGTTCAGAGGCTGATCATGCAGATCATTTGCATACAGTGCTCGGAGTTTAACAAAAAGGGAAGTTGTATGTAAAATTATCTAAATGAATGAATTCTGGTTGAACTCTGTAGCCTTCCTTGGGCATATCATTTTGAGTGAAGGTATCCAGGTTGATACACAAAAGATTGATACAGTAAAGACTTGGCCTAGACCCACGACACTGACGGAGGTTCGTAGCTTTCTCGGTTTGGCAGGTTATTACAGGAGATTTGTAGAGGGATTTTCTTCCCTTTCAGTACCTTTGACAAAGTTGACTCAGAAGGGAGCAATGATTTAATGGACTGATGCTTGCGAACGAAGTTTCCAGGCATTGAAGGACATATTGAATTCTACACCGGTTCTAACGCTCCCAAAAGGGACCGATGGTTATGTTATTTATTGTGACGCTTCGAACGTTGGATTGGGTTGTGTACCGATGGTTGTAGCTTATGCTTCTAGACAACTAAGAAAGAACGAGAAGAACTACCCGACCCACAATTTAGAGTTAGCCGTGGTGATTCATGTACTAAAGATGTAGAGGCACTACTTTTATGGCATTCATGTTGATATTTATACAGATCATAAGAGCCTCCAGTATATCTTCAAGCAAAAGGAATTGAATTTACGTCAAAGGAGATGGTTGGAGCTACTTAAAGACTATGACGTTGATATTTTATACCATCCGGGGAAGGCAAACATAGTAGCCGACGCCCTCAGCCATAGATATATGGGTAGCCTGTCATATTTACAGTCAGAAAAGAGAGGAATAGCCCATGAGATTCATCAGCTAGCTAGTCTTGGAGTTCGGTTACTGAACTCAGGTGATATTGGAATTATTATTCAGGATACTGCAATAGCCTCTTTAGTAACTGAAGTAAAGGAACACCGGTATGTGGATCCCGTGTTAGTTCATTATAGGGATACCACCCCTCAGAAGGAGAAGACACCATTTGAAATTACAGAAGATGGGGTCATTAGATATCGAGGGAGATTATGTGTCCCTAATGTTGCACGGCTTCGTTGGCAGGTTATGGAAAAAGCTCACTATTCTTGTTATTCTATCCAACCAGGAGTGACAAAGATGTATCATGATACCAGGGAAGTATATTAGTGGGACAGAATGAAAAAGGAAATAGCAGAGTTTGTTGCTCAGTGTCCTAACTGTCATCAGTTTAAGATTGAGAATCAAAAACCCGATGGATTATTGCAGGCTATGGAGATTCCAACATGGAAATGGGAAGTAATAAATATGGATTTCATCGTAGGCTTACCTCGTACCCAGCATAAGTTCGATTCAATATGGGTGATTGTTGACAGGCTTACAAAGTCAGCCCATTTTCTGCCCGTTAGGACTACATATTCTGCAGAGGATTATGCAAGGCTTTATATTAAGGAGATAGTTCGACTGCATAGTATCCCTGTATCTATTATCTCGGATAGAGGAGCTCAATTTATAGCTAACTTCTGGAGGTCCTTCCAAAAAGGATTGGGGACTCAGGTAAGTCTTAGTACAACATTTCATCCCCAGACAGACAGACAGGCTGAGCGTACTATTTAAACACTTGAGGATATCTTACGAGCTTGTGTGATAGATTTCAAAGGTAGCTAGTATTCAGATGGCTCCATACGAAGCTCTTTATGGACGAGAGTGTAGGTCGCCTATAGGGTGGTTCAATGTTGGGGATACTACATTAGTAGGACTAGAATTGGTAAAATAGGCAATCGAGAAAATTAAGCTTATACAGGAAAGGCTATTAGTAACTCAAAGCCGTTAGAAGTCTTATGCGGATAATCGACGGCGAGACTTGGAGTTTCAGGTCGACGACTGGGTATTCCTAAAGGTATCACCGATGAAAGGTGTTATGAGGTTCGGTAAGAAAGGAAAACTTAGCCCTCGGTACATTGGACCATATAGGATCATACACAAGGTAGGCCAGGTAGCATATGAGTTAGACTTGCCTTCGGACTTGGATTCTGTACATCCAGTCTTTCATGTGTCTATGCTCCGTAAATATATCGGATATCCTTCCAGAATCGTGTCAGTTGATGACTTTCAGGTCACAGAGCAGCTATCATATGAAGAAACTCCCATTGCTATATTAGATAGACAGGTTCGGAGATTGAGAACTAAAGACGTAGCTTCGGTGAAAGTACTTTGGAGAAACAACAATGTGGAAGAAATGACTTGGGAGGCTGAGGAAGACATGAAGTCTAGATATCCCTACTTATTTCCTCCTCCATAGAAGGGTGAGACATCACAACTTTAAGTTACGTGTATGGATTATTGTGTTAGTTATTGTCATTGATCGTGTGAGGCCATTGTCGTTGTTAATGATTGTGGTCCTATGTGGCGTTAAATTATTGAGTTTCTACAGGAAGAGTTCGTAGTAGTATTGTTACAAATGAGACTCTGCCAAAGATATATAGATACCGTGGAGTTAAACATTCGAGGACGAATGTTTCTAAGGGGGGAAAGATGTTACATCTCGCGTTTTCGTACGTTAAAGTTTCATCTTCAGTTAATCGACGTAGACTCGGGGATGAGATTATCTTGAGGTTAACGTATTTATGTTATTTATAATATGATTCGAGCCATAATACCCGGTGTTTATGGACTAGTACCATACAAGGTAACATATGACCATGATAGTATGATGTATAAGGTGTATTAAAAATAAGTAGTATTTTAAGTAATTTGAGATAATTCTTAATAATATGGGTAATTGGTTATTTATCGGGTAATGGGATGTAACCTAATTAACTAATGAGTTATGGGATACGATTAAAACCCCCACACCCCACATGGCAGCAAGCCACTATCAAAACAAATGACTCTTAGTCATTGGGGGTAGGTGGCAACCAATTCATGACTCTTAGTCATTAGGGGTAGGTGGCAACCAATTCAAGCATAAGGAATTTTTAAATCAAAGCAGGCTACATATATTTGGACAATTCAAAGATAAGCATTGTAATTCAAAGTAGCTACATATCTTTTAGCAATTAAAAGATACACATCTTTCACCATTTAAAAGAATAGCAACGTAGAAGGAAATCTGAAGCAACGCAGAAGGGTACGGACCTTCAAATATTTAAATAGAGATTTCATAGTATCTTAAGCAACATGAGATTTTGCAATTTTAAGGAAGTACGGTGCAACCCTTCTCAAGAATATCACATGGATATTTCCCCACTCCAGGTATGTTAAGGCTAAGCCCTCCTTTCTTTTGACATGATCCATACAATATAAACGAAATGAGCAAATGCACAACTTCCATAAATGATTCTATTCATAGGAATATTAGAGGTGCCTATGTTCTTGAATTCCCATGTATCTTATTATCACATCTTCTGTTCATGGGTCATAGAAAAATACGTAGTTGATAAAGTTTATCCGAAAGATATATTGAGCTTAGTAACATATTTTTATGCATTTCATTCATTTATACATGTACATTAACCCATGACCAGATTGCATTATATATGCATATATATATATATATATATATATATGTACTTATATGTGATATGGGAAAATGTTACGGCGTTATATACGCACCACCACCTGATCAGCTGGTATATGTTGACGATGTTGCCCACAGTGGCCGAGATGATATGATGGGATGCCCTCAGAGGCTTGACGATGTTATGTACACCTATAACTATGCATTACACGACATTTATATGAACGTGCATGACATTATAAATGGTTCAGAATTTACAAAGTTATTTAGACTTACAGACGGAATTCTTTATTCCATGTTTCATCTATGTCTCTTATGTATTGATATTCCTGCCTTACTTACTCAGTACATAATTCGTACTGACGCCCTATTTCCTGGGGCCTGCGTTTCATGCCCACAGGTGCAGGTAGGCAAGCTAACGGTCCCCCTTCTTAGGATCCTTGGTCAGCGAGAATTGGTGTGCTCTACTTGATCCGGAGCTGCTTTTGATTTTGGTACGATAATCTTGTATACATATATGGGTATGATGTGGCTCACTCTCGTCCTTGTACAATTGTATTTTCTATTAGAGGTCTATAGACAGTTATGTATAGTTGAGTAGTATGTGGCCTTGCCGGCTTCCAGTTTTGGTTATTTAGTTGTCTATAGCAGCCTTGTCGGCTCTCCCTACGTATTCTGCACGTATATGTACATATGTCTTTTGGGAAGATTTCCCTCATATATGTTATTCTCGTAATTTAGCAGATTTTATTCATGTTTATATCTTATACGCATGCTTAGGGGCTTTCGACAGGTAGGACTCGGGTACCCGTTGCGGCCCATCGGTTTGGGTCGTGACAACTTTCTCTTGCCACATCTTAGGCCGGCGGAGGAGCACAAACTCCCACCGCCCGTACCCCAGAGGAGTGGCTCCAGGTCGACCAGGTTACTGAGGTCATACCAATGCAACCGGTAGCCCTAATTCAGCCTGAGGTTAGGGCAACAATTTCTGAGGGGGAGCAGCTCAAGTTCTAGAGGTACAAGAAGTACCACCCTCCTACTTTCAGTGGCTTGGTGATAGAGGATGCCCAAGGTTTTCTTGAGGAGTGCCACCGTATCCTCCGTACTATGGGTGTTGCGGAGTCTAATGGGGTTTCTTTCACCATGTTCCAGCTTAGACGAGAAGCTTATCAGTACTGGCAAGCATATGAGTTGGGTGGTCCGACCGAGGTAGCTTTACTCACTTGGACTCAGTTCTCAAATATATTCTTGAGGGAGTGTGTTCCCCGGAGTCTCAAAGATGTATGGCGCGCAGAGTTTGAGCTATTGCACCAAGGTTCTTTGACTGTGTCAGAGTATGCAGTCTGGTTCAGTGATTTGGCCAGGCATGCACCAGCCTTGGTTGCTACTGTTCGGGAGCGGGTTTGTTGATTTATTGAGGGGCTCAACCCCAGCGTCAGATTTAGCATGGCCCGAGAGCTGGAGATGGACATCACACACCAGCAAGTGGTGGGTATCACCAGGAGATTGGAGGGTATGCTGACTCGGGAGAGAGAGAGAGGAAATGGAGAGCCAAGAGGTCTCGAGAGTCTGGCACATATAGTGGTACTCGTGCCCCAACTGCAGCTCGTCAGGGTAGGGGCTACGTGGGTCACCCTGTTCATTCAGTACTTCCAGCCGCCAGCGGTGCTTCGGCCACTCCTAGGCTCCTTATTATGCATCGCCATTATCTAGTGCACCTCCTGCATGGGGTGATTTCAGCGGCCAGTCCAGCTGATCAGGCCCGAGCTAGTCACAACAACCACATCCTCTGAGGGCTTATTTTGAGTGTGGTGACACTCGTCACGTGGTGAGGGATTACCTAGACTCAGGAAAGGTGCACCTCCACAGACCACTCAGGCACCGCGTGTTCCACTATGTCCTTAGGCTATGGTTACAGCACCATCTACCACCCCTCATGCACAACCAACTCAAGGTGGAGGTCGGACAGGTAGAGGTCGCCCAAGAGGGAGAGGTCAGGCCTGATATTGTGCCCTTCCTGCTAGGATAGAGGCATTTGCATCTGATTCTATCATCACAAGTATTGTTCCTATCTGTCATAGAGTTGCATCAGTCTTATTTGATCCAGGCTCCACTTATTCCGATGTGTCATCTTATTTTGCCCCGTATTTGGGTGTATCCCGTGATTTTATAAGTTCTCCTGTCTTTGTATCTACACCCGTGGGTGATTCTATTGTTGTTGACCTTGTGTATCGGTCGTGTTTGATTGTTCTTAGTATAGTGGGTTTCGATTTTATTTTGGGCATGGACTAGTTGTCTCCCTATCACGCTATCCTTGATTGCCACGCCAAGACGGTAATGTTGGCTATGCCAGGGGTCAACCGTAGCTAGAGTGTAGTGGTACCGTAGATTATGTTCCTATCAGGGTTGTCTCATTTTTTAAGGCTCAACGAATGGTTGAGAAGAGGTGTGATGCATATCTGGCATATGTGAGGGATGTTAGTGTTGATACTCTTACTGTCGAGTCAGTTCCAGTAGTGTGGGACTATTCAGATGTGTTCTCGGTGGATCTTTCGGGCATGCCGCCCGAAATAGATATTGACTTTGGCATTGATTTGTTACCGGGCACTCAACCCCTTTTTATTCCACCTTATGGTATAGCCCCAGCAAAGTTGAAAGAGTTAAAGGAACAGTTGCAAGAGTTGCTCGATAAGGGCTTCATTAGGCCCAGTGTGTCGCCTTGGGGTGCTCCTGTCTTGTTTATAAAGAAAAAGGATGGTTCTATGTGAATGTGTATTGATTATCGCCAGTTGAACAAGGTTATAGTGAATAACATGTAACCATTGCCACGTATTGATGACCTATTTGATCAGCTTCAGGGTGCCATAATGTTCTCTAAGATCAACTTGCATTCATTCTATCATCAATTAAAGATTCGGGATCTAGATATCCCGAAGACTGCTTTCAGGACTCGGTATGGTCATTATAAGTTCCTTGTGATGTCTTTTGTGCTAACCAACACCCCAACAACATTCATGCACTTGATGAATAGTGTATTTCATCCCCATATTGACTCTTTCATCATTGTGTTTATTGACGACATTCTGGTGTACTACCAGAGTCAGGAGGATCATGAGCAGCACCTGAGGACCGTGCTTCAGACCTTGAGAGAAAGGAAGTTGTATGAAAATTTTTTGAAGTGTGAATTCTGGCCAGAGTCAGTGGCATTTTTGGGTCATGTAGTATCGAGTGAAGGGATCAAGATAGATCCGAAGAAGATTGAAGCAGTGCAGAGTTTGCCCAGACCACTCAGCTATGGAGATTCGGAGTTTTCTTCACTTGGTGGGGTATTACCGTCAATTTGTAGAGGGTTTCTCATCTATTGTTGCACCTATGACTAGATTGACCTAGAAGGGTGCTCCATTCAGGTGGACCGAGGAGTGTGAGGAGAGCTTTCAAAAGCTCAATACTACTTGACTACAGCCCTAATGTTGGCGTTGCCTACTGGTTTGGGGTCCTATACGGTGTATTGTGATGCATCGCGCATTGATCTCGGTGAGGTGTTGATGCAGGACGGTAGGGTGATTGACTACGCGTCTCGACAGCTGAAGGTGCATGAGAAGAACTATCTGGTCCACGACCTCGATTTAGCAGTTATTGTTCATGCCTTGAAGATCTTGCTACACTATATGTATGGTGTCCCTTGTAAGGTCTACACCGATCACCGGAGCCTACAACATTTGTTTAAACAGAAGGATCTTAACTTGCGGCAACAGAGATGGTTGAAGCTACTTAAGGATTATGACATCACCATTCTTTATCATCCCTGGAAGGACAATGTGGTGGCCGATAAATTGAGTCGCAAGGTGGAGAGTTTGGCCAGCTTAGCATATCTACCAGCAGCAGAGAGGCCTTTAGCCTTAGATGTTCAGGCCTTGGCCAATCTGTTTGTCAGATTGGATGTTTTCGAGCCGAGTCGAGTTTTGGCTTGTGTGGTTTCTCAGTCTTCTCTTTATGATCGTATTAGAGAGCGTCAGTATGATGATCCCAATCTGCTTGTCCTTAAGGACATGATTCAGTATAGTGATGCCAAGGAAGTCACTATTGGATATGACGGTATATTACGGATGCAGGGCAGACTATGGGTGCCCAATGTAGATGGTCTACATGAGTTGATTCTATCGGAGGCTCACAGTTCACGGTACTCCATTCATCCAGGTGCCACGAAGATGCATTAGGACTTGAGGTAGCACTATTGGTGGAGGCGGATGAAGAAAGACATAGTGGAATACATAGCTCGGTGCCTAAATTGTCAGCAAGTGAAGTATGAGCATTAACAACCAGGTGGATTGCTTCTGAAGTTAGAGATTCCAGAGTGGAAATAGGAGTAGATCACTATGGATTTTGTTGTCGGGCTCCCACGGACTCAGAGGAAGTTCGACGCAGTTTGGATGATTGTGGATAGATTGACCAAGTCAGCTTATTTCATTCCTGTGATTACTACTTACTCTACGGAGCAGCTGGCTCAGGTTTATATTCGCAAGATTGTTAGGCTTCATGGCGTACTAGTATCTATCATCTCTGATCGGGGTACGTAGTTTACATCTCGGTTCTGGAGATTCATACAGCATGAGTTGGGTACTCGGGTGGAGTTGAGTACAATATTTCACCCTCAGACGGACGGACAGTTCGAGCGCACTATTTAGATATTAGAGGATATGCTTTGTACGTGTGTGATGGATTTTGGGGGAGCTTCGGATCAGTTCTTACCACTTGTGGAGTTTACCTACAATAACATTTATCAGTTGAGCATTCATATGGCATCTTATGATACTTGTATGGTAGGCAGTGCCGGTCTCCAGTGGGTTGGCTTGAGCCAGGCGAGGCTAGGCTATTGGCTACAGACTTGGTTCAGGATGCTTTGGAAAAGGTTAAATTGATTCAGGATCGATTTCGTACAACCCCGTCCAGGAAAAAGAGTTATGCGGATCGGAAGGTTCACGACGTTGCATTCATGGTTGGGGAGCAGGTCTTGCTCCGGGTTTTGCCTATGAAGGGTGTTATGAGTTTCGGGAGGAAGGGCAAGTTAAGCCCTAGGTATATCAGGCCTTTTGAGATTCTCAAGAGGGTTGGAGAGGTGGCTTACAGACTTACACTACCACCTAGTCTCTCTGCTGTTCATCCAGTGTTCCATGCTTCCATGCTACGGAAGTATCACGCCGATCTGTCTCATGTGTTAGACTTCAACTCAGTCCAGTTGGACAAGGATCTATCTTATATTGAGGAGTCGGTGGCTATTTTGGACCGGCAGGTTTGGAAGTTGAGGTCGAAGAACATCGCTTCAGTGAAGGTTTAGTGGAGGGGTGATCCGGTCGAGGAGGCGACTTGGGAGACCAAGCATGATATGCGCAGCCGTTATCCTCGCCTTTTCACAACTTCAGGTATGTCTCTATACTCGTTCAAGGACAAACGTTTGTTTTAAGAGGGGAGGATGTAATGACCCGGCTGGTTGTTTTGAGAGTATTAGCCCCGAACCCCTATATATTGCTCCCTTTATTTCACTTTTGCGTTTTGTGATTCGCCGTGAGGTTTGGTTTTTGGTTTCGGAGTGAAATGGGACACATAGTCCCTAAAATGGAAGTTTAAGTCGTAGGAATTGATTGTAAGTTGATTTGTGTGAAGATGACTCCGGAATATAGTTTTGACGGTTCCTACAGCTTCGTAGGGTGATTTTGATCTTAGAAGTGTGTCGGGGTGTTGAGTTGGAGGTCCGTAGGTCATTTCGTCGTCAATTGGCGAAAGTTGGAAATTGGACGATTTTTAGGAAGTTTGACCGGGGGTGGACTTTTTAATATCGTGGTCGGATATTGATTCTGAAAGTTAGAGTAGGTCCATAATGTCAATTATGGTGCAAAATTTCAGGTCAATCGGACTTGATTTGATAGGTTTCGTCGTAGGATGCGGAAGTTTGAAGTTTTAAAGCTCATTAGGCTTGAATCGATGCGTGTTTCGTGTTTTTAGTATTGTTTAATGAGATTTAAAGGCCCGACTAAGTTAGTATAATGTTTTAGGACTTGTTGGAATATTCGGAAGGGGTCCCGGGGGCTGGGGGTGGTTTCGGATGATTAACGGATCGAGTTAAAGCTTAAAGAATGGCTGAAGTGCACCGGTTCTGGTGCAACCGCACCTACGCAAGTTTGACCGTAGGTGAGGGCCCGCAGAAGTGTGAGGAAAAATGCAGAAGCGGAGCTGAAGGGGCTTTAAATGGTAGCAGATGCGACTTGAAGGCCGCAGAAGCGGAGCCACTTCTGCGGAAGCGCTTCCGCAGATGCAGATGGATGTGCACAGGTGCGAGATTGGGAAAGGATGCCTGGGGCGCAGGTGCGGAAGTATTTCCACAGATGCGGATGCGCATATGCGCATGGGAGACCGTAGATGCGGAAGTTGGCTGGAGGTCCTGGATCGTAGAAGCGGGACCGCAAATGTGGTCAAGTAATACGCAGAAGCGAAAGCACTGGGCAGATTATATTAAATCGAGGGTTTGCCATTTTATTCATATTTTGAGATATATAGCTTGGATTGAGGCTAAAGTTTGAGGTGTTTTCAGACAAAACATTTGGGTAAGGATTCTTGACTTGTTTTTGATTAATCTCCACTAAGATATCATTTATTCTTCATTTAATTAAGGATTTGGGTTTAGAAATTTGTGATAAAGGTGGAAAATCCTTAGGCCGAATTATGAGGTTTTGATCAAGAATTTTGTATCGGATTTGAGTAATTTTGGAATGGGTAAACTCGATATCGAATGGGTGTTCGTATTTTGTGACTTTTACCCGATTCCGAGACGTAGGCCCAGATCGACTTTTGGGGTGATTTTTTAATTCCTTGCTAAAGTCGTAGTTTAATTATTTAAATTAGTTTCTTATAGTTGTATTTATAGTATGTAATTGCTTTGGCTAGATTTGGGCCGTTCGGAGTCGAAAAATCAAGGGAAAGGCATTTTTTGACTGATTGAGCTTGGTTTGAGGTAAGTGACTTGTCTAACCTTATGTGGGGGAAACTCCCCTTAGGTTTTGGTACTGTTATGATATTTTAAATACATGAAGGCCGTGTAAGCGAAGTGACGAGTGTGTACTCGGGTTAAATGTTGAAAAACCGGTTCTTGCTGAGTAGTTTTCTTTTAAATCCTTAACTGAGTTTCTCAAGCATGTGTGGTCATCATGTTTAGACTACTGTCACATGTCTACGTGTCTTAACTCTTACTTGCAATTTGTGCAACATGCTTAGTTGAATTACTTGCATCCTTGATTCTTGTATTCAGTCTTTAACGATAGGACTCCTTGCTGTAAATTCATTGTTCCATAGATTATGAGTTGTGTATTTACTTTTGGGACTATGAGACCGTACCTCGGGAGCGCCCCTGATGCATATTTATTTTGATCCTACAAGGAGGTACCTCGGGAGCTCCCCCTGTTATGTATTTACTTTTGGAACTACGGGGCGGTACCTTAGGAGAGCCCATATTGTTTACCTCTCTTTGTTGTGTTGCACCTTTCTGTAATTTCTCATTGTTAAATTCTCAGTCATTTCATTATATTATTATATCTTCTGGCTTGTTTCATTTTTTATTCCAATATGGCCTTGACCTGACCTCCACTACTCTACTGAGGTTGGGCTTGGCACTTACTGGGTACGTTATGGTGTACTCATACTACACTTCTACACATTATTTTTGTGCAGATCCAGGTTCTTCCTACCAGGCCAGGTACTAGTGAGCTAGACGGTACGTGGACACTTCAAGGAATATCTACCGGCGTCCGCAGACCTTGGAGTCCCCCTCTATCCCTATGATGTTACTTTTCTTTATTTTATTAGACTTTGATGTATAGAGACACTTAACATTTTCTCTTTAGAGCTAGTGACTTATTCCTACCGGGTTTTGGGAGTTGTAATTATTTGAATCGCAGTTGTTTTTATATATATTTCATATGTTTAGGTTTAGTTTCACCTTTATATTCAGTTATTCCGCAAGTTGTTAGGCTTACCTAGTCTTAGAGACTAAGTGTCATCACGACATCCTACGGAGGAAAATTGGAGTTGTGACACATCTGGTTTAGCCTCCTACACAACTCTTTGTTTCTTCCATTAAGTGCCCTATTCGTCCGTTGATCACCGAACACGATCCTGACTTAATCCTTGGGCTTTTACTCACTCTTCAAAGCTCCAAAATAGCTCGAATTAGCTCCACAACCTCTTCATAGCTCGAAATCGCTCCTACAAGGCACAAAACACACACTCAGCATAACACAATACCACTAGTAAAGTGCAGTGAATTAGAGTGCAATTAGTGACCAAAATACGCAATTAGCCTACCATCAGTCACCACCTAATATTTAAAGGTTTAATTATTAAGTTATATTCCTTATAGGTCTTCAAACCAGTGATATTATGGGTAAGGATTCTTGTTCTTCTAAGGGGAAGGTGTTAGGCACCCCTTAAAATCTACCTGGGGTAGCTCTATAGGACTTAGACTGATTTTAAGGAATCATCTATTTACATTATGCTTAATTACTACTAAGGCGTGGCTTACTATATATTAAAGGGAGTATATATGTAAGACTTAGGAGGGACTCGATTTGCGTGGCTTACAAAATTTTTTATAGCTCCGTTATGTCATTTATGACTTGTGTGCAAAAATTTTAGGTCAATCAGACTTGATTTTATAGGTTTCGGCATCGAATGTAGAAGTTGGAAATTCTTAAGTTTCATTAAGCTTGAATTGGGGTGTGATTTGTGGTTTTATTGTTGTTTGATGTGATTTGAGGTTTCGACTAAGTTCGTATGATATTTTAGGACTTGTTGGTGTATTTGGTTGAGGTCCCGGGAGCCTCGAGTTAGTTTCGGACGGCTAACGGATCAAATTTTGGACTTGGAGTTGCTGAAATCTGGTGTCTGGTTTTCTTCTATGCGATCGCGTGAGAATGTCTGCGATCGCGTAGACTTAATTAGGCAGCTAGAAAATTTGTGCTATGCGATCGCGTGGGCGAGTCCACGATCGTGTAGGTTTGGCAAGCTGTGCTATGCGAACGTGTGGCTAAGACCACGTTTGCGAAGAGGAAACGAGGCAGAAGTTGGGCCACGCGCTTAATGCTTTTCGATCGCGTGAGAAGGTTCACGATCGCGTAGGCTTGCGGAGACTGTGCTTCGCAATCGCGTGGGATTTTACGCGATCACATAGAGTTATTTTTGGGCAATAAATATTTGTGCTTCGCGATTGCGTGATTTGGTCCGCGATCGCATAGAAGAAATCACTGGGTAGAATGTTTAAGTTCTAAAAATGAGAGCTCAGATTGAGGCGATTTTTGGGAGATGTTTAGAGAAAACAACGAGGTAAGTGTTCTTAACTCAATATTGGTTAAATTACCCGTATCCATGGTTTTTTTATCATTTAATTGGTGAATTAAGTTGGAAAAGTTTGAAAAGTTAAACTCGTGGTTGAATGGGTGTTCATATTTCGTAACTTTTGCCGGATTCCGAGACGTGGGCCTCACGGACGATTTTTGTGTTAATTTCGGATTCTTATTGAAAAATGTAGTATTTTCTTATGAAATTGATTCCTATAATTTTTGTTGACTGTATCAAATTATTTTGGCTAGATTCGAGCCATTCAGAGTTGGATAATCGAGGAAAAGGCCTACTGGTGGATTAAATTGGAGCAAGTCAAGGTAAGTGACTTATCTAACCTTGTGTCGGGAAAATTTTTCCTAGGATTGGTATTGATGTGAAAATTATAATGTGTTGAAATTCGTGTACAAGAGGTGAAGAATGTGTACATGGGCTAAATATGAAAGATTATATTTTTAAATTGTGTAGATCAATGTTGCATATTAATTAAATTATTTTATTTTGTTATGTTCTTCATTATTGATCTGATTTTTATAATTTAAATTTGCTCGACCTTTTCCTATTAATTATTTTACCTGTTTAGTTGAAACTTTGTTTCTTTTATTCTGTGCATTATTTGAAGGTTGAATTTCTTTAATTTAAATATTATTAAAGTGAAGTATTTGATATTTTAAATTTAGTACGGAGGCAACGTATTAAAAATTTTAAAATATTATTTTTCCTGAGTTATTTATTACCGAATATTTTGTGAGATTGTTGTACTCGTTGTGATTGAGCCGTGAGCTCCATGTTGTGGAAAATATTGTTGATGTTGTTTATTTTGGCAAATTAAAATATTTGGGCACTTGAGGTGCAAATTGTGATATATTGTGATATTGATACGCATGCGGTTGCATAAGGCCTGGGTGTTGAAACGCATGCGGTGAGATAAGGATGACTTGATACGCGTGGCTAGTAGGGGAATTACTAGAAGTCATGCGGTGTGATAAGGGTGGCTAAAACGCGGGATGCTATTTCGAAAAAAAATATTTTTCTTTAAAATTTAATGTGAAGGCTCCCGCGGTGATATAAGAAAATGAGATATTGTGAATTTAATTATGATTTGGGACTACGAGTCGGTACCTCGGGACTGCCCTTGTTGATATTTATTTATGGCCGCAGTTGCCTTTGATTATTATTGTGATTTTCTTAAAGTTCAAAATTCTGTTTTGTTTCCGCGAGATATTATTTGCTCTTATTCTGTGTAGTTAAAGGGTGACATACTATTTACTTTATTCATTTCTATTGTCATTTTATTGTTAGTATATTGTTAAACATGTCACCATATCTTTTATTATTCCAGTAGGGCCTGACCTGACCTTGTACTACTCTACCGAGGTTAGGCTTGGCACTTGCTGGGTACCATTGTGGAGTACTCATACTATGCTTCTGCACATCTTTTTGTGCAGATCCAGGTACTCCCTATCAGACCAGGCATCAGTGAGCTACCTGTGTATGGAGACTTTGAGGTATATCTGGCAGCGTCCGCAGACTCCGGAGTCCCCTTCTATCCTTATTATGTTGTTTTCCCTGTTCACATTATACTCTGATATATAAAGATATTCATACTGCTTCTTTAGAACTTGTGACTTGTATTTCACCGGGTTTAGGTAATTTCTTTATGTACTGAGAGGTTGAGATTTTAAAAGTTTTTAATTGTTATTTTGATTATTCCGCATATTGATAGGCTTACCTAGTCTTAGAGACTAGGTGCCATCACGACATCCTACGAAGGGAAATTTGGGGTCGTGTCAATTTTGATTAGGGGCCAAAGCTTCAAAAAATCATTAAGAAAGGTGAGTGTATGAGATGAACAAGTTATAATTAGCGGGGCGAAGATTAATTGCTAACTAAATCTCTTAAATCCTATATTAGCTAAAGTTTTCCTATGTTTCATGTTATATTAGAGCATGAAAGTAAAGTACATAATCTAATATATGAGTATTAAATACACGATAAAACAACAAAGGCAGTAAGAGGAAATAATGAAGCAGTAAACTAGGCTATGGAAATAATAAGCAGTAACGAAAGAAGTAAGGGAGAGAGGACTGGACTCTAATGATTCGGCCTCAATAAGATAGGCCCACCAATTGACAAGCGCGACTATAGCTGACTGGACTCTTCAGAAAATGCAGCGAAACTGGTTTGGGCTTGAGTTCCTTAGGAACTCAGCAGGCCCAAATGTAAACATGCCCAAAAAGAAAGAAGGTCATTAGAAGTGTATTCCACATTCTCAACATATTCAAAACAGTTATGAAATGTATATAGACAAACAATTGGAATAAGAAAATAAACAATACTGTGGAGAAATTATATTGATGTGATGGTTCTACTTTAGCAAATAATTGACATTGAAAATCTTTTGTTGTCATTAAACATTAAATCCCTAATGAACCAAATGCGTCAATGAATTAAAGGCTAAGGACGAAGTTCTACTCAAGGTCGATGCTCCCTTGTGTCGGGAAGGGCAGCCCAACCTGGAGTCAAACTCCACTCCCAAATACCCTTAAACACTAACAACATGTTTTCCTTACATGTTTAAATGCCAATGAGGCCCTCTCAATGTAAACTAAATGTTATAGAATTACTTACCACAAAAATATACTTTCCCTCCTAACATAAGAACATATAGTCTGCATTAGATACCAAACAAACATATATCACATGAAGCCAAAGAGCTGACTTTAAAACACATATAGATGAGGAGCAGAAGCATCATAAGAACACTACAAGGGTTTGAACACTAGAGCATAACAATATTCCAATGAAAGGCAAAACTATACAACAACAACCCAATAGATACAGAGGTTCCTGGTTTTGGCAAACCTAATGTGAACTAGTGTAACGACCCGGTCGGTTGTTTTGAGTATTATAACTCCATTTCCCCATTTACTGATCAATTTATGCTTTACCATTATTTTAGGACTTACCGGTTTAGTTGGTTCGGGTCCGGAAGGAATTCGGACTGAAACGAGACACTTAGTCTCATAATTAAAAATTAAAGTTAAAAAAGTTGACCAGAGGTAGACTTATGTGTAAACGACCTCTGATCCGAATTGTTATGATTCCAATAGCACCGTATGGTGATTTTGGACTTAGGAGTATGTCCAAAAAATTATTTGGAGGTCCGTAGAGAATTAGGCTGGAAATGCCGAAAGTTGAATTTTTGGAAAGTTTGTCCGGGGGGTTGACTTTTTGATATCGGGGTCGAAATCCGATTCTAAAAATTTTAATAGGCCTGTTATGTCATTTATGACTTGTGTGCAAAATTTGAGGTCAATTGGGCGTGATTTGATAGGTTTCGGCGTTATTTGTAGAAATAAAAAAATTTCAAAGTTCATTAGGCTTGAATCTATGTGTGATTCGTGTTTTTAGTGTTCTTGGATATGATTTGAAGACGCGACTAAGTTCGTATGATGTTTTCGGACTTGTTGGTATATTTGGTTGAGGTTCCGAGGGCCTCGGGTGAGTTTCAGATGGTTAACGGATCAAAAGTTGGACTAAAACAGTGCTGCAATTTCCTTCTGTTGGAAATTCGGGGAACCCAGAATCGAGCCGAAAAATCGAGCCCAGAATTGAGCCCAAAATAGAGCCCAGGATCGAGGGCCATGATCGAGCCCAGGATCAAAGCCACGATCGAAGGAAGGGTCGAGGGCCATGATCAAGCCCAGGCTCGAAGCCATGATCGAAGCCAGGATTGAAGCCACGATCGAAGGCCAGTATCAAGGGCCAGGATCGAGGGTCAGAATCGAGGCCCAGGATTGAGAACCACGATCGAAGGCCAAGATCTAGGCAGGACCGAGGGCTGTCTGGGCAGAATTATAAAGCAGGGGACTTCTTCCCATTCGCCATTTTTTGACAAATTGGAGCTTCAGGAGAGGCGATTTTTGATATATCTTCAAGGAAAACTTTAGGTAGGTATCATTTCTACTCCATAATATTGAATTATCATCGAATAATCCGACTAGATTACATATTTTTGGGGTGTAAATCGGAGATTTGAACTTAGAAATTTGGAAATAAGATTTGATGATTTGGAAGTCGTGTTGAGGTCGAATTTTGGTAAAATTAGTATGGGTAGACTCGTGGTGGAATGGGCTTTCAGATTTTATAACTTTTGTCAGGTTCCGAGACGTGGACCCCACGGTGAATTTTTGAGTTAAATTTCATATTTTTGTGGAAAAATTGTATTTTCATATGGAATTAATTCCAGTAAATTTTATTAACTGAATCGAATTATTTATGGCTAGATTCGAGGGATTTGGAGGCCAATTCGCAAGGCAAGGCTTATTGGAATAAAGAATTGCTCGGATTGAGGTAAGTAACAGTTATAAATCTTGTCCTGAGGGTATAAAATCCCGGGTTTTGTATCATGTGATTGTTTTAGAGGTGACACACATGCTAGGTGACGGGCGTGTGGGCGTGCATCGAGGGGCTTGTGACTTGGTCCATCCCGCGAAACTGTAAAGTTGAATAACTTATTGTTAGCTATATGCTCTCTATGTGTTGAAGGAATTTGACTGTAAATCATGTTAGAAATCATGCTTAGGCTATGTGATAGTAATGTTGGGACCCACAGAGGTTGCGTACTTGTTGAATTATTTGCTAATTGCTGTCTTATACTCAGTCATGATTTTACTTACGTATCATACCTCAGTCTTTCTTGATTTTTATTGATACACTATGCTATATTTGTTTGGGCTAATCTTTGTGATTCCCGAGAGCCCAAGAGACTAGAGAGGTTGAGGACCGAGTAAGGCCGAGGGCCTGTCGGTGAGGTAAGGATACTATGGCATGTGAGTTGTCCGTGCAGGATATTATAGCACGTGAATTGTCCGTGCAGCACGTGATTTGTCCATGCAGATTATGGCGCTTGGGTTGTAGGAGCCCCTCCTGAGTCTGTACACCCCCAGTAAGCGTAGGTACCCATTGAGTGTGAGTGCTGAGGGCTGAGAGCTGAGTGGTTGAGCTGTTGTGACGAGTTGAGTTACTGTTGCCCTAAGATGCTGTACTTGCTTTTCATTTGTTGTTGCACTTAGTTGCTATATGTCATTGTTGCGAAATTCTCTGAAAGATTTTATATTCGGATTACATGAACTTGAACTATGTAAAACTGATTTGACTTAAACTGCTAGAATTGATAGCATGCCTATTCTTTGTTTGAATTATTGAAAATGAACTATAACTGTGTAGCTCGTCATTATCTTCAGTTCCTTAGTTATTATTTTTACTTGCTTAGTTGGTTGTACTCATACTACACCCTGTACTTCGTGTGCAGATTCAGGTGTTTCAAGACATAGCGGGTGCTAATTCGCTCCCACAGTCGATTTTTCGGAGATTCAGAGGTAGCTGTCGTGTTTCGCAGACATTATCTCTCTTTCCTTATCTCCTTGTTTACTGTATTTGGTCTTAGACTATTATCGACCATATCTTCCAGACTTGTATTCATACTAGATGCTCATGTACTCAGTGACACCAGGTTTTGGGAGTGTTTATATATGTGTTTGTGAATTTTCTTCCGCTAAATTTAATCATTTTTTTAAACTTAAAGGATATGGGAGTTTATTGAGATTTTCAAGTTGCCTAGTATGAGATAGGCTCCATCATGACAGGTGAGATTTTGGGTCGTGACAAGTTGATATCAGAACCCTGGGTTACATAGGTCTCACGAGTCATGAGCAGGTTTAGTAGAGTCTTGCGGATCGGTACAGAGACGTCTGTATTTATCTTCGAGAGGCTGCAGAACCTTTCGGAAAATTTCACTTTCTTGTATTCTGTCGTTCGAATTTTTTGATACCGAAAAAACTTAATTTCTGTTATTCTATTCTCTCATAGATGGTGAGAACACGCACTACCGGATCGGACGGTCAGCCACTAGTGCTAACAGTTAGGGCCGCGAGAGGCCGGAGCCGAGGTAGAGGTCGAGGTGTAGCTCGTACCCCAGTTAGACCAGCACCTGTAGTTCCACCAGTTGCTCCAGCTTAGGAGCAGATTTCAGATATAGTTGAACCGACAGGACCAGCTCAGGCACCAGTTGTGCCCATTGAGATTCTAGGCCTTTAGGAGGCTTTGGCCCAGATATTGATAGTTTGCATTGGTCTTGCTCAGGTGGTTTCGGCTCAGGCCGCACCTTCCACTTCTCAGGCCAGGGGAGGTACTCATACCCCTGCTGCCCATACTCTAGACCAGGTAGTACAGGGACTTCATATACCGGGGGTACTACCAGCCCAGCCGGTTGCAGCTGCTCAGGCACCGGTAGTTCCTGTTATGGAAGATGATGAGTAGAGGAGACTTGAGTGATTTGAGAGGCTTTGACCTCCACCATTTAGCGGTGCTGAGTCAGAGGATGCTCAAGGTTTTCTAGATAAGTGTCAATGGATGCTTCGGACAACGGGTATTCTGGAGACCAGTGGGGTCTCGTTCATTACTTTTCAATTTTCTAGGGCTTCCTTCAGATGGTGGGAGGCTTACGAGAGGTGTAAGCCAGTCAGCGCAACACCACTTACCTGGAAGTAGTTCTCCGGTCTATTCCTGGAGAAGTTCGTTCCTCAATCCCGTAGAGAGAAGCTGCGCAGGGAATTCGAGCATCTTCGTCAGGGTGATATGTCCGTGATGCAATATGAGATGAGATTTTCAGAGTTGGCCTATTTTGCTATCTGGTTGATTCCCATAGACAGGGAAAGGATCAGGAGGTTCATAGATGGCCTCACTTTTCAGCTGCGATTACTCATGACTAGGGAGAGAGTGTCTAGTGCTACATTCGACGAGGTGGTCGACATTGCTCGTCAGAATAAGATGGTTCGCAGTCAAGAACGGGTTGAGAGGGAGGCTAAGAGGTCTTGTGGTTCAGGTGATTTCAGCGGTGTTCCTTTAGGGGTTCAGGTTTACCGCAGTAGGGGTCGTTTTTACAGACATGCTCAGACGGGTCGTCCCGCACATCGTGGTGCATCAGCTAGCCACAGTTCTTTTAGTGCTCACTCAGGGCAGTCTACATTCAGTGCACTACCAGTGCGGAGTTCTTATCATGCCTCGTCCGCTTAGGCTTCTACATGTAATTCCTCGGGTTATCAAGAGCAGCAGTTCCGTCAGAGGAGGGGTTGTTTCGAGTGCGGAGAATCGGGTCATTTCAAGAGAGATTGTCCTAGACTGTTGAGTAGGGATCTACAGCAAAGTTATCGACCAACGGCACCAGCAGTTACACCACCCGCCCAGCCAGCTCGGAGTGGGGGTCTGGCAGCTAGGGGTCGCCCAAGAGGGGGAGGCCGATCAGGTGGCGGTCAGGCCCAATTCTATACTTTTCCTACCAAGCCAGATGTTTTTGCTTCAGATGTAGTGATCACATGTATTGTTTCAGTGTGCCACATGGAGGCTTTTATATTATTTGACCCTAGATCCACTTATTCATATATATCATCGTATTTTGCTCATTATCAGGACATGCCTTGTGAGTCCTTAGTATCACCTGTTTGTGTGTCTACACTAGTGGGTGATATAATTACTGTGGACTGTGTATATCGATCGTGTGTGGTAACTATTGGGAACTGGAGACTAAAGTTGATCTCTTATTACTCGGTATGTTTGATTTCGATGTAATCCTAGATATGGATTGGTTGTCTCCATGTCATGCTATTATGGACTGTCACCCAAAAACTGTGACATTGACAATGCCAGGGTTGCCAAAGGTTGAATGGAGAGGTTCTCTAGATTTTGTTCCTAGAAAGGTAATTTCTTATTTGAAGGCCCAACATATGGTTGGAAAGAGATGTTTGTCATATCTGGCCTTTGTGAGAGAGGTTGATGCTGATACTCCTATTATTGATTCAGTACCGGTCATGCGAGACTTTCTAGATGTATTTCCTGCAGACCTGCTGGGTATGCCACCCGACAGGGATATTGATTTCGGTATTGACTTGGTGAAGGGCACTTAGCCCATTTCTATTCCTATGTATCATATGGCACGAGCTGAGTTAAAAGAATTGAAAGAGCAACTTCAGGAACTCCTTAAAAAGGGATTTATTAGGTCTAGTGTGTTACTTTGGGGTGCACCGGTTCTATTTGTGAAAAAGAAAGATGGTACTATGCGGATGTGTATCGATTATAGGCAGCTGAACAAAGTTACAATCAAGAATAAATATCTGTTGCCGCATATTGATGACTTATTTGACCAGTTTCAGAGGGCGAGGGTATTCTTCAAAATTGATTTGAGGTCTAGGTATCACCAGTTGAAAATTCGAGATTCTGATATTCTAAAGACGGCATTCAAAACTCGCTATGGCCACTATGAATTTCTTGTAATGTCTTTTGGGCTAACCAATTCTGCATAAGCATTTATGCATCTGATAAATAGTGTATTCCAACCATATCTTGATTTATTTGTAGTAGTATTTATTGACGATATCCTGGTGTACTCACGTAGCCAGGAGGAGCATGCACAACACTTGGGTATTGTATTACATAGGGTGAGAGAGGAGAGACTTTATGCCATATTCTCTAAGTGTGAGTTCTGGCTTAGTTCGGTGGCATTCTTGGGACATATAGTGTCCAGTGAAGGAATTAAGGTGGATCCGAAGAAAATAGAGGTAGTTCAGAGTTGGCCCATGCCATCTTTAGTTACTGAGATTCGGAGTTTTCTCGGCTTGGCCGATTATTATCGTCGCTTCATGGAGGGTTTCTCATCTATTGCATCGCCTATGACTAAATTAACCCAGAAAGGTGCTCCATTCAGGTGGTCGGATGAATGTGAAGAGAGCTTTCAGAAGTGCAAAACAGCTTTGACTACAGCTCCAGTATTGGTGTTGCCTACAGGTTTAGAGTCTTATACTATGTATTGTGATGCATCGCGTATTGGTCTCGGTGCAGTGCTTATGCAAGACAGTAGGGTGATTGCCTATGCATCCAGACAGTTAAAGGTACATGAGAAGAATTACCCGGTCCATGATCTTGAGTTAGCAACTATTGTTCATGCCTTGAAAATTTGCCGGCATTACTTGTACGGTGTCCAATGTGAGGTATATACCGATCATCAGAGTTTACAACATTTGTTTAAATAGAAGGATCTTAATTTGATGCAGCGAAGGTGGTTGGAGTTGCTTAAGGATTATGACATTACCATTCTCTATCATCCTGGAAAGGCCAATGAGGTGGCCGATGGCTTGAGTCGTAAGGTGGAGAGTTTGGGCAGCTTAGCATACCTACCGGTAGCAGAGAGGCCTTTAGCCTTGGATGTTCAGGCCTTGGCCAACCAGTTTGTTAGATTGGATGTTTCTGAGCAGAATCAAGTTTTGGCTTATGTGGTTTCTCGATCTACTTTATATGATCGCATCAGAGAGCGCCAGTATGATGTTCCACATCTTTTTGTCCTTAAGGACACGGTTCAGCACGGTGATGCCAAGGAAGTCACTATTGGAGATGATAGTGTATTACGGATGCAGGGCAGGCTATGTGTGCCTAATGTAGATAGTTTGCATAAGTTGATTCTCCAGGAAGCTCACAGTTCACGGTACTCCATTCATCCAGGTGCCGTGAAAATGTATCAGGATGTAAGGAAACACTATTAGTGGAGGCGAATGAAGAAAGATATAGCTGGATTTGTAGCTCGGTGTTTAAATTGTCAACAGATAAAGTACGAGCATCAAAAACCAGGAGGATTACTTCAGAGGCTTGAAATTCCGGAGTGGAAATGGGAGCGTATTACCATGGACTTCGTAGTTGGGCTTCCACGGACTTTGAGAAAGTTTGATGTTGTTTGTGTGATAGTAGATCGGTTGACCAAATCCACGCATTTTATTCCAGTTGGTACTAATTATTCTTCGGAGCGGTTGGATGGGATTTATATTCGCGAGATTGTTTGCCTACACGGTGTGCCAGTGTCCATCATTTCAGATCGGGGCACGCAATTTACATCACAGTTTTGGAGAGTAGTGCAGCAAGAATTGGGCACCCAGGTTCAGTTGAGTACAACATTTCACCCTCTGATTGACGGACAGTCCGAGCGCACTATTCAGATATTAGAGGATATTCTACGCACTTGTGTCATTGATTTTGGGGGTTCTTGGGATCAATTTCTGCCACTCGCGGAGTTTGCTTACAATAACAGCTACTAGTCGAGTATTTAGATGGCTCTGTATGAGGCTTTGTATGGGAGACGGTGCCGTTCTCCGGTGGTTTGGTTTGAGTCGGGTGAGGCTAGGCTATTCGATACTGACTTGGTTCAGGATGTTTTAGAGAAGGTCAAAGAGATCAGGAACGGCTTCGCACATCGCAGTCTAGACAAAAGAGTTATGCTGGCTGGAAGGTTCGTGATGTTATTCGCATGGTTGGAGAAAAGGTTATACTCAAAATTTCACCCATGAAGGGTGTGTTGAGGTTCGGGAAAAAGGGCAAGTTGAGCCCTCGGTATATTGGGCCTTTTGAGATACTTAAGAAGATTGGGGAGGTGGCTTCTGAACTTGCTTTACAACCTAATCTATCAGGTGTTCATCCAGTGTTCCATGTATCCATGCTCCGAAAGTATGTCGGGGATCTGTCTCATATTCTGGAATTCAGTACGGTATAACTGGACGGTAATTTAACTTATGAGTGTCTATTTTACACCGGCAGGTTCGAAAGCCGAGGTCAAAGATCATAGCATTAGTGAAGGTGCAATGGAGAGGCCAGCAAGTCGGAGAAGCTACTTGGGAGATTGAGCAGGAAATGCGGAGGAAATATCCACACTTATTTGAGACTCCAGGTATTATTCTAAACCCATTCGAGGATGAACGTTTGTTTAAGACGGGGAGAATGTAATGATTCGACCGTTCATTTTGAGTATTATAATCCCATTTCCCCATTTACTGCTCAATTTATGCTTTACAGTTATTTTATAACTTACCGGGTTAGTTGGTTCGGGTCCATAAGGAATTCGGAGTGAAACGAGACACTTAGTCTCATAATTGAAAATTTAAGTTAGAAAAGTTGACCGGAGGTGGACTTATATGTAAACCACCTCGGATCTGAATTGTTATGATTCCAATAACTCCGTATGGTGATTATGGAGTTAGGAGTGTGTCTGGAAAATTATTTGGAGGTCCGTAGAGGAATTGGGATTGAAATGCCGAAAGTTGAATTTTTGGGAAGTTTGACTGGGGGGTTGACTTTTTGATATCGGGGTCGAAATCTGATTCTGAAAATTTAAATAGGTCTATTATGTCGTTTTTGACTTGTGTGAAACATTTGAGGTCAACCGGACGTGATTTGATAGGTTTCGGCGTTATTTGTAGAAATGGAAAGTTTCAAAGTTCATTAGGCTTGAATCTATGTGCGATTTGTGTTTTTAGTGTTGTTGGATGCGATTTGAAGATGCGACTAAGTTTGTATAATGTTTTAGGACTTGTTGATATATTTGGTTGAGGTCCCGAGGGCGTCGGGTGATTTTCATATGGTTAATGGATCTAAAGTTGGACTAAATCAGTGCTGCAATTTCCTTCTGCTGAAAATTCGGGGAGCCTAGAATAGAGCCCAAAAATCAAGCCCAGAATCGAGCCCAAAATCGAGCCCTGGATCGAGGGCCATGAGCGAGCCCAGGATCGAAGCCACGATCGAAGGCAGGGTCGAGGGCCATGATCGAGCCCAGGATCGAAGCCAGGATCGAAGGCAGGGTCGAAGGCCATGATCGAAGCCAAGATCAAAGGCAGGGTCGAGGGCCATGATCGAAGCCACGATCGAAGGCCGGTATCGAGGGCCAGGATCGAGGGTCAGAATCGAGGCCCAGGATCGAGGACCACGATCGAAGGCCAAGATCGAGGCAGGACCGAGGGCTGTCTGGGCAGAATTATAAAGCAGGGGACTTCGTCCCATTCGCTATTTTTGAGAAATTGGAGCTTGAGAAGAGGCGATTTTTGATAGATTTTCAAGAAAAACTTAAGGTAAGTCCCTGGTGATCATTTCTACTCCATAATATTGAATTATCATCGAATAATCCGACTAGATTACATGTTTTTGGGGTGTAAATCGGAGATTTGAACTAAGAAATTTGGAAATAGGATTTGATGATTTGGAGGTCGAGTTGAGGTCGGAATTTGGTAAAATTAGAATGGGTAGACTCGTGGTGGAATGGGCTTTCGGATTTTGTAACTTTTTTTGGGTTCCGAGATGTGGGCCCCACGAGCAAATTTTGAGTTAAATTTCAGATTTTTGTGGAAAATTGTATTTTCATATGGAATTAATTCCAATAAATTTTATTGACTGAATCGAATTATTTATATCTAGATTCGAAGCGTTTGGAGGCCAATTCGCGAGGTAAAGGCTTATTGGAATAAAGAACTGCTCGGATTGAGGTAAGTAACAGTTATAAATTTGATCCTGAGGGTATGAAACCCCGGGTTTATTATCATGTGATTGTTTTGGAGGTGACACACATGCTAGGTGACGGGCGTGTGGGCGTACACCGAGGGAATTGTGACTTGGTCTGTCTCGCGAAAGTGTAAAGTTGAATAACTTGTTGTTAGCTATATGCTCTCTATGTATTGAAGGAATTTGACTGTAAATCATGTTAGAAATAATGTTTAGGCTATGTGATAGTATTGTTGGGACCCACAGTGGTCGCGCGCTTATTGAATTATTTGCTAATTGTTGTCTTGTATTCAGTCATGCTTTTACTTGCGTATCACACCTCAGTCTTTCTTGATATTTGTTGATACACTTTGTTATCTTTGTTTGGGTTGATCTTTGAGATTCCCGAGAGCCTAAGAGACTAGAGAGGTTGAGAACTGAGTAAGGCCGAGGGCCTGTCGGTGAGGTAAGGATACTATGGCACGTGAGTTGTCCGTGCAGGATATTATAGCACGTGAATTGTCCGTGCAGCACGTGAGTTATCCGTGCGGATTATGGCGCTTGGGCTGTAGGAGCCCCTCCGGAGTCTGTACACCCCCAGTGAGCGTGGCTAACCATTGAGTGTGAGTGTTGAGGGATGAGAGCCGAGTGGTTGAGCTGTTGTGACGAGTTGAGTAATTGTTGCCCTGAGAGATTGTACTTATTTTTCATTTGTTGTTGCACTTAGTTGCTATCTGTCATTGTTGTGAAATTCTATAAAAGATTTTATATCCAGATTACATGAACTTGAACTGTATAAAACCGATTTGACTTAAACTGCTGGAATTGATAGTATGTCTATTCTCTGTTGGAATTACTGAAAATGAATTATAATTGTGTAGCTCGTCATTATCTTCAGTTCCTTAGTTATTATTGTTACTTGCTGAGTTGGTTGTACTCATACTACACCATGCACTTCGTGTGCAGATCCAGGTGTTTCAAGACATAGCGGGTGCTAATTCTCTCGCAAAATCGATTTTCCGGAGATTCAGAGGTAGCTGTCATGTTTCGTAGACCTTATCTCTCTTTCCCTATCTCCCTGTTTACTGTATTTGGTCTTAGACTATTATCGACAGTATCTTCCAGACTTGTATTCATACTAGATGCTCATGTACTCAGTGACACCAGATTTTGGGAGTGTTTATATATGTATTTGTGAATTTTCTTCCGCTGAATTTAATCATAATTTTTGTTAACTTAAAGGATATGTGAGTTTATTGCGATTGTCGGCTTGCCTAGTATTGAGATAGGCTCCATCACGACAGGTGAGATTTTGGGTCGTGACAACTGGTTGGTTTACTTTTAGCACGTACCTAGGTTAATACTATTATTTAAACACTTTTAAAATGAGTAATGAAAATTCAGGTAACACAATCATGACTAATCATTTACAAAAGTTATCTAGGACATGATCAATCCTTTCAATAGGTCATACCAATTCACAGATTGAAACATGGAGTCCCTTAGGGCTTCTACAGAATCATACTCTTAATAGTGTTAGCTTCAAGCAAGTCATCAGGTTCAGATAGCATCAGTAAAGGTCCTTATAAGGTTTTAGGGGGTCAGATTTAGTTTTAAAATTAACAACAGGGAAAGGACTGGAGTGATTCTACACAAAGTATGAAATGAGGAATTAAACATGCAGTATTCAGTTAGCTACTTGAACACTTCAAATGCAGTAATGATCTTATGTAGACAGGGGAAACTTTACACATTTATAGAATTGGATTAAGCATGTCATGAGGAGAAAGAGTTACACATAAATAAAAGATATTGCATTAGAGCAGGTTTAACTCAAACTTAAGTCCAGGCTAGTATCTAAATATGAAAATGATCATGCTTCTATTTTCACAAGTTATCACTTGGTTATAGCAGAGAAGCTAGGTCCTTTTTAGGGGAGACAATCTTTAAAGATAAGATGCATGTTAGTTTTAGAAGATTAATGATAACCGTAAAGGATTAGAGACATGAGGTATGATACCAAGTAAGTTTTAGATTGAGTATGCAGCTGAAGGTGTTAACTAATCAAGCAAACAATAAAGTTGAGCCTAAGAAGTTATCAGTCCTTATAACAAAGAAAGGGAAACATGATCATGATTGTATTATGAGAAAAGATAACTTAGTCTTAACAGGCGTGTACAATAGGACTATTGGAAGAAGAGAAAAAAGTTTAATTCAAACAAGAGTAGGTCAACAGAAGCAACAACAACTAGACAAAAATAAAAGACCATAGTGGCAACTCAGATATAGTTTAACAAACACAAGTGGAGAAGAAAACATATAAACACTTAGAGTTTATGCTTAAGGTTAAAGGACAGAGGATATGCACTTGGACACCTTCAGATTCATCTTAGTCATGGTTATCAAATAATAAGCTCAACTTTAAGACTCACAAACTACAGAGATACAACATATAAGGATAAAGGTCATTGTAGATCAATGAAAAAACTATAAAATTCATGTGAACATGAACACATAATAACTCAAACATGTAGACTGTTGGAAACTCAGGAATAAGGATCAGCAAGAATCAATTAATGGTTTGACTAATCATCGATTAAAGACTCAAAGCGGGACAAATAATCACAAGTAGATATTAAACTAAAAGAACATAAGCACTAATATGTTGATCACGGACCCCAAAAACAGTTGTAATCCTCAGAATCTAACTAGCATATTTGTAGTATTCAAAGAAGATAAACAAAAGAGAAGAATGAAATATGTGCTGACTTTTTTGAGAGTAGCAGACCAAACAAAAGCTCTTCCTCAGTTGCTTAAGATCCCAGAAACCTCAAGTTTGAACCAGAGACGGTAGTCAGCAAACGAAAAGAAAAGAACAGTAAGAAAACCTAGTCTTTAAATCCTAAATTTCTTTGATGATTGGTAGCGTTTTGTGTTTGTGTGTGTGTTTCTCTTCAGTGTTAGGTGGTTTGTCGTGTTAGCTGATTGGTCGTGTTAGGTGAGAGAATAAAAGGCTCCTATTTATAGTGGCTATTGAAGCCTCTAGGTTTCAAAAGATTGAAATCAGATAGTGGAAGATGACGATGGTCGAGTGATAATAGCAAAGTAGAGGTAAAATCAGAGAACACGGGGGAAAACAATAGTGACGAGTTTACCTGAGAGGAGAGAAGTCCATCGAAGGCAACGACCTTCGGATAAAGCTTCAATGCCTAAAGGTCACTGTGTTTGACCACTGGACCTCTCATAACCATGATTAGATTTTGAGATATGCTCATGCATGCCATAGATTTAACAAAACAGAGGAGGGTTTCAGAAATTTGACCTTTGCACGATTTGGTCTAGGGTGTTCAGATTTGGGGTTTTAATCTCCATCAACGAAAATGGAAAGAAACAACTTTCTTCGTAGCCCAGAGACAAAACGGGTGATTCTCTAAGTTTGATTTGAAAGCAAAGACGAAATGGTGTTTCAAGCTTTAGTGAACAAAAGGAGAAATAACAACAGGATTCTTGTATTCAGAAGGCAAACGAGATGAAATCTCTGATCGATTTGTGACCTTGCACTAATTTGTGCAAGTTTTGGTGGTTGATTGGTTTGTGAGGTTGAGAAAAAAGAGAGGGAAAAGGGAAAGAGAGGCGGCCGAGTGAGATGAAGAATGATTAGGGCTTTGGGTAGGTTAGAGTTGTCTTTGAGTTTAAGATAGGGGAATAGGATCCGAGCCGTTGATCTTTTAGATCAACGGTCCTAATTTTTTAGGATTAAAATATTTTAAATGATGGAATATGAGGGCCGTCGGATCTCTGAGTCTGGACAGCTGAGATTGAGTCTTATAAGATTGAGTCTTTAAATGCGGACCATTGATAGGATAAACCAATGGTCCAGATTCATTTGTGTTTTCTTTGTGAGGGTGGGAGACGACTGACGTGGCATGACCTCATTGGTGTAGATGGGATCACTTGGATTGCCAAGGTGGAGAGAAAGGAATTGGGACTGGGTCATATTTTGCTTTGGGCTTGATAATTGGGCTGAAATTCATTTAAAGAATAATCACCCTATGTTTAATTAAGGAATTGTAATTATAGCCCTTTAGCCTTTCTCTTTTGAAATTAATTTAAATAAACTTAATTATTTTCAATAAAATATAGTAAGATTATAATTATTAAATACTACTAATTATTGCAATTAAGTTTTTGTAAAAATACTTTGTTTTTCTAAATTGTAAAACTAATTTTGAGTTTTCACATAGTAATCTAATTAACCAGAAATTAAAGAGTAATTTATTAAATTAATTATAGAATCTACGTATAGAAATTATTATAATAATCCTAAAATAGTAAATATATTTGTAATTACATAATATCAATGCTATGTGATTAATTTTAAAACTAATGCTTAGTTAATTTGTGAAAAATAGATATTCATTACTGGAAAATACTTTGAAAATATTTATTATAAATTATTAAGTATGAATAAATTAATTTAAAAGGGGAGGGTCAACAGTCACTGTCTGGTACTATTTCATTGTCATTGTCTTCACCTTCTTCGTCAACATCTTATATGCATCCGTCCGGACCGAGGCATCATAATCTAGGCCCCAGTTGGCACACATTTCTTGTATTTCATCGCTATCATCAATAAGACCACTTGCTTGATTTCTACAACAATATGGGACTCCTACGTTCAACGTTTGCGGTAGAAACTTAGTTAGTCCCTCCCACTCGACAACTGTTAGAAATACAGGATAATCAATGTCTCTATGCAATTTTTTATTTTCTAATAAATCCCAATATTGATCCTCCGTTCCTTGCAGGTAGTTAAGATCATCCAGTGCATGATAACGGCTAGTGCCTTTTCCATCTCTAAAATCTTCTTCGTCAAATGCCGAATCACTTATTGTTCATCTTTATGTGTGTTTTGTTTGGAATGTTGCAGACAGTGCTTGTGGTACAACTAGCCCATGCCAATGGCATAATACTTCATAATCACACCTTTTTGAGTAAAGGGGAACCCATTGTAGTTTTTCACCCAGATTCGCCTACCTTCAGGCTTTGTAGAATGCGCTTCCCCCTCAATAATGTGACGTGGAACTTTGAGATCAGTATGTATATTAATTGGCTTATTTTCCAAGGGATGTAGAACACCATACCACTTGTCATCCACCAAATTAGTATAAACCTAGCATATGTTTTTCAAGGTAGGGATCAATTGTGTCATGACATGTTCCATGTAGATCTATTGAACTACCTTCACTTTTTTGTCTCTTCTTAAATCACTTATTAAATGTTAGTGGCATTTTTGAAATGTTGAAATAGTTTTTGAAATGATTTTTGAATACTAGAATTTTGGTTCAACTTAAAAAGAACTAAATTACATGAACTTGTACGTTAAACATAGAGCATCAATAATATGTGTTCTGTGTATTGTTATGTCAACTTGAAAAAGTTGTCGACCTGAAAAAAGCTACACGGACTTGTACGATAAAGAATCACTAGCACGCAAAACATAACACATCAATAATATGCGTTATGTGTATTGTCATGTCGACCTAAAAAGTTGCACGGACTTGTACCGTAAAGAATCGTTAGCACGCGAAACATAACGCATCAACAATATGCGTTATGCAACCTAAAATCACTCATAGCTGCCTATAAAAACTCGCGTATTTTGCATTATTATTTGCGGCTTAACCAAACGAAGAAAACAACTTTCTATAAATTTTTCGAGTTCGAGCATTACGACATGTCTGGACGCAATGACGTACCAATGTGTTACTGTGGCAAATGTGTGATTTTGAATCTATGTTGGTCAAATTGCAATCTAGGTCGTAGACGTTGGATGTGTAAACAAGTTATAAGTTATTATTATTGAAAGTTATGTTGGTTAATAGATTATTTATAACATGTTAATTAATAGTCTTTTGTTGTCATCCCCTTTTGTACGACAAAAATCAATGTGGTTTTGAAGAATGGTATGATGAACCCAATAATCAGGAATACTACAACTCATGTTTGCTAAGCATTTGGAATCTGACCGGTGAGTACGAACTTCAAATCTTGAAACTCCAAGAACAACTTGCGGCAGCAAAGGAGAAGCTGAAAGAGGCAGAAGAAGAAAATAATCGGTTAGAAAAAATATTTCATTGGTTGAAGTAGAGAATATTGGGCGAAAGTTAATAAACAACCATATGGATGCGTTAAGTGTAGTTTTTTGTTTTTATGTTGTACGTGTCATGTATTATATGTAAATTTTAAGGAATTTAAATTAATGTTAATTTGTCTTATTTTTTTTGTGTTCTAGTTTTAAACTAATAAATAACCCGAAAAATAAAAAGACATGCTCTTATTATGTAAAACATCAATGATTTTACTATTAGATATTTATTTCCATATATACAACTCAAAATACATATCAATGAGTCCCACAGCCTGTATGCTTTAAAGCATTGGCTGGCCTGAGCCGCATACCATCCCGCGCGGCTACGCTAGCAGGGTCATCCTCGTGATATTGCCTCTTTATCTGATGATGCGTTGCAGTATGATCGTTAGGAAGGCTAGCAGGCTCAGTAGAAGCGGCTATTGGTCCATCAGTAACCTAAAAAATAATAAGATATTTAGTATATGAAATATTAAATACTAGCATACGTGTTAGCAAAAAAGTTTAATGGTCAAACCATGGTCTCAGCGGGCTCCTGAATAAGATCATCTGTTTCCGGCAAGCGAGTATCGCACAATGTGGCCTCTGTGATGGGTGATGACAAAATTTTTAAAAAATATAAATAATTTAGATATTACTGACTAATCTATAAGGTAAAAACAAATTGAAGTAATAGTAATATAAACAAACTTGCACCTGAGTAGGCACACAATACTCTTGGGTTGTGCATAATTTGGTAAATATCGAATTACCGCACCGAAATCGAAATTTTTGGTATTTGGTATTCGATATTTTAGTATTCGATATGGTATTTGGTTTAAATTTTTAAAAAATATGGTATTATATATGGTATTTGGTATTTTAAAATAAAATACTGAAATATCGATATTGTACCGAAATATATATTTTATTACACAAAACACATATTATTAATTATAACATAAATATAAAAAAACTAAACTTTTACTTTCCTTTATTCTCTAAATTCATCAATTAACTCTAAGCAAGTAAGAAGACATTTCTAATGATCAAATTTATTCCTTTATGTGCAGTTTTCTCTCTCTAGTATGATATTTTCTAGTTTTGGACAAAACTTTAGTCAACAAACATTTTTAGTTTTGTACTTTTGAGTACTTTAATTAAGAATATTATAGTCTACGACTGTATGCACTTGCTAGTATTCATAACGATTAAACCGAAGTTATCGATCCGAATAAACCGAAACCAAAAGGAGAAAAATCGAATTGTACCGAATTTAATTAGGTACGGTATTGGTATAGCATTTTAAAAAACCGAATACCGAAAATACCGAACCAAAATATCTAAATATAGTACCGTACCGACCGACGAACACCTCTACAATGCTCTATTGAAACTCCGAGGTGCACTGGAGTAGATGAAGGTTATGACATCTCTACCTGATGTGATGTCTCCCTATCTATGCCTGAAAGATCCTCAACAACCCTCGATGATGAGCCATAACTCAGTCGTCGACCACTATGCATCTCTTGTATCGGACAATCATCGGCAACCCTCGATAGCTATGGACAACCAGAGAAATACTGATCCCAATCATACTGCAAAATGGCGGTGCCCGCGATCTACACTGGAGCAGACAGGGTCAACGGTGAAGTCCCTGGCAACAGCTGAAGGATGAATGATGGCATATCATGACGAGAATCGTGTAGCTCTAGGTAGTCACCCGGCTGATCATCTCTAATATCCTCCATCGGTGCCTCAATGCCCCTTTGCTGGGGACCCCGTCCTCGCCGACCACCTCAACCATGTAGGCCATCCCTTCCTCTCTAGCCACGTATGCCACGTCTACCACGTGCTGGGGACACATGTGGCCCATGTTGGTACTCCTTCGGCGGCACTTACGCAGCCTCGTAACCTAACCGCGCATCCTCTCGGACAACTCTCAATGTGTCAGCAAAAAGATCTTTAACCCGACAACGAAACTCGTTCACAACTACCGCTCCGTCACCTGCATGCTATAGCATCTCCAGTCCCAACTGGTAGAAACGGTGTAAGCCAATAGACTGCATAGCATATAACATATTAATTAAGGAAGGATATTAAAGTAATGTAACATGATAAGTAAGTAGATCAAATAGCGTACCAGTGCCTCATGCCTCCCGGCGTATGGAACGTACCGATCACCATCGTGATGAACGAGATTCCCGATCAGAAGGCGAGTAACATGGTGATACCAACCTATGCACTCATGCTCCCCGTCCAAACGGTTATGTGGAGGGGTATGGTGGAATCATGCCATATCTCTAATTCAATCCTTTATTTGGGCCTCTAGCCAGGCCAAGTTTGTCTGGTCAACCTTGCAGCGATCATCCCGCTCGTAATGTGTGGAGTGCCAACTGGACGAAATAGGTATAAGCTGGTGTCGACCAAATTGTCGAAGGACTTGATCGATGGCATGATGCTCGACTATATCGAGACACATAAGTGGGATTCAAGACATACACATATATCGACCGGGGGAGCAATATCTGGCAATCCAGTGATGAGCTCGTAGTTGTATGGCCTCCATATTAACTATTTATTAAACAAAAGAATCATGAGTAAACGCAAAACAAATCAAGCATTATCAAACAAACTTAGTCATATATTTACCTGAGCGTCTTCATGTAAATCCAACATATCTATGTAATAAGAGAGATGATGTAGAGCGTCGACCTCGGGGACACGACCTCGCCTATCTACCCACCTCTTAGCAAGTGGTAGAAATGATGGAGGTGGTGCATCTAGAGCTATCGATGGGAGAGGTGGCTGGATTTGCATAAACCGCTCCCAGGCCCAAACCTAATATTGATTGTGGGCGTAAAATTTAAGTCACTTTGTACTATCTCTATTATAATCATGAAAAGAATTGATAATGTTATCACCTGCAGCAGCGGAATAAAACCGGCGATATCTCTCACGGTGCCCATAGACGACCGGCAGCTAGAACAGCTCCACCCCAGTTGTAAGTCTCCGCAGGATAGAAACTGGTGAGCCTCTGCAACATATGTAGATAGTCCTCTCTCGTATAATCCCTAAGAGCCTGCGAGTAGCTGACAGCCATACCATCAACGGGCAACCCGAATAGAACCTCCACATCCTCTAGCGTGATGGTAGCCTCGCCGATAGGTAGATAAAATGTGAGAGTCTCCGGTCGCCACCGCTCTATCATAGCTGTGATCAGGGGCCAGTCGAACTGCAACCGGCCGATCTCTATAATCCGGTAAAACCCCGTGCTCTCAAGGAGTGTAACTGTACGGGGATGAAGTTTGCGGTCCCTAATGAACACCCAAAGATCGTCTATACGTCTGGGGTGGAAGGTCTGGGACAGCAACTGTCCATCCCAGATGTGTCAAGACCTATGGCCACCCTGGAGCAAAAGTAGCTCTCGAACAACAGATCCAGGATGCACAAGGGGAGGATCGATGACGATGTCTGTAAATTAAATAATATTCCATCGGTTCCAGCTTATGTGAATCTATTTCCTTTTTAGTCCGTTCCAAAAATAATGATCCCTTTCTACATTTGGAAATAATATAGCTTAAACTTTCAACTCTACCTTTAATGAGAAGCTTTTATAACCATACAAATACTCTGGACCCCTTTGTGACTTGTTTAGGACCACAAATTCCAATAGTCTCCATTTTTTCTTAAACTTCGTGCCTAATCAAACAGGTTAACATAAATTGGAACGGAGGGAGTATTAATTAAAGTATTTTTCTCTTTAATCGTTTAACATCTTTAAATTTATTGCGATATTTTTTATATGAATATTTAATCGATAAATTTTCTATATTATTACTTAGGGTGATAAATAAAATAATTATTTATATGTTAGTTTCTTCGATATTTTGACTAAAATTCGGCAGGGGTTATGTTTGAAATATCATTTTGTTTTTCAGATATTTTTGGGTTATTTAATTTTCTTAACTAATCATGATATTTTTAATAATTATTTATATAAAAATACTAAAAATGTAATACTAAATAATATTCAATTTATTTCATTCGTAGTGATTTGTTTGTTAACTTTTATATTTTACACAAAAATCCGACAGCGTGTGTTTTGTACTGTCAACTAATTATTTTATGATTCATATCTAATATTTGATTGTTATCTAATAATACATTTAATAAATACTTAATAATTGATTAATATTTTATCCATAATTGAGTACTCTAACCGAGTTAGTTAATGAGGGCAGTTTTTATTCTACACTAAAGAATCCTAAAGAGCACTAAAGTCACACTACTCTAAATGGTCATAAACAACATCAACTAACATAAATTAAAATATATTATCAGTTCTACTAGGATAAACGACACTACATTATAATAAAAGGCACAACATAACACTAAAGGGCACTAAACAACAATAAAGTCACATATTATTATATGTACAATACTAAAGTCAAATATAACACTAATTATTCAATAAAAGAACAATATACAATTTTTATAATTTTTTGCACATAAATAAACTAATCCGGATAAAAAAAATCAAAAACGATCACAAAAAGCATACAACACAGTAAAACAACAAATTAATCAATTATATACATGAGTTATACTACAAAAGTGATTCAGAATACCTCTTTTTAGAGTTTTTTTTAATTGAAATAGATTGAAGATTTGACCACCGAAACGGAAAATAAAAGAGCTCCACTATACGATAACGCCTTGGATCGGGTGTCAGCTCGCTAAAATAATGACGGGACATGATTTTTGGAGGACGGGTGGGCTCCAATGGAGCTTTAAGCTTTAAAAATAGGAGGGACCGTTTTCTTGGCTTCTATCCCAAAGAAGAAGACTGGGCGTTTTTAATACAGGTATAGCGCATCAAACATAGCGCATGTCACGACCCCAAAATCCAACTAGTCATGATGGCACCTAATCCAACCCGCTAGGTAAGCCAATTAACCAATAACCAATTTCAATAACAATTAAAGAAGTAATTAAGTAAAGAAATATATGAATCTAATACATTCCCCAAGAACTGGAAGTACAAATCATGAGCTTCTAAGAATAAAGTTTACAAAGAGGAAATGAAATAAATACATAGTCTATTTGAATAGTACATAAACATAGTTTTGCAGATCTAAAGCTATCACGAACAAGAGGCAGGTACATCTTCAATCCAGCTCCCATCGATCACAGCAATATCAACAGCCAACATCTGCACGCAAGGTGCAGAAGTGTAGTATGAGTATAACCGACCCCGTGTACTCAATAAGTAACAAACCTAACCTTAGGTTGAAAGTAGTGACGAGCTTGTACCAAGGTCGTGCCCCCACCAATAGCCAACAACAGCCCATAACATCTTAAAACAAATAATACAAGAAGTAACTCAGATAAAAAAATGCTCAGCAAAATCATGATTTCTGAAAATGGTTCTGCCTTTTAAGTACATCAGTAAAAATCTAAATCGTTTACTGAAGTTGCCGAAAATATGAATAAGTTTGAAAACAATAATTTTTTCCCAAATCCTTTCAACAATAAATAAGATATTTTTTTTCCAGATAACAAGTGTGAAATACCTCTCTATGTCCACATATCAATGTGTGTAAAAAGTCATGGATGACGTGATACCGTACAACATGAGGAAAAATATATCTCTATGCATGTATGTCATGTGTGCATGCCAATGCCATGTATCTCCGAGATGAATCATGTACTCACACTCTCAGAGTACTTAATCTTACTGTCTCATATTTTTCACTCATCATGCTCAACCACTCGGTACTGTATATGGCCCATACGGCCCAGAAAAGATCCATTCCGGAATATATACATCACTGAGCATCAGTCACTCAGTACCAAGGAAGGGAAATCCGGCCCCATGAAGAAGATCCATCTCCAGGTATATAAATGCTTCAGACAAGATCCATGTCCAGGGAAGATCCATCCCTCAATATAATCAACCGCGCTAACTGGGGATGTGCAAACTCTGGAGGGGCTCCTACAGCCCAAGCACTATCATAAGCCAGATTCAGGCATAAATCAATATAGCATGTTGCGGCGTGCAGCCCGAACCCAGAACTGTCACTCATAATCGGGCTCTCGGCCTTACTCGGCCATCAATCTCTCCAGTCTCATCACGGGCTCACAACGTCATGAAACTAGCCCGACAACAATGATATGATGTATCAATAAATAACAACTCAGACTGAGATATGATATAAATGCATGAATATGACTGAATACGAAATATCAATAAAATCAGTGAGATGACAGCAAGAAACGACCACTATGGATCCCAACAGTATCGACATAAAGACTAAACATAATATCTAGCATGATTGACAACTCATTTAGTTTATCACATGGTGCACGCCCACACACCCGTCACCTAATATATGTGTCACCTCAACACAAATCACGTAACACGTATTTCGGGGTTTCATACCCTCAGCTCCAAAATTAGAAGAGTTACTTACCTCGAACAAGCCAATTCCAACACCGAGTAAGCCAAGCGACGCTCCAAAATGCCATCCCGCACGTTCCAACCTCCGAACGGTTCGAAACTAACCAAAAATAACTCAAATAGATCAAACAATGCTAAAGGAACCAATCCCGATCGGAAAAGATCAAATCTTGAATCAAAAGCCAAAAATCGGCCAAACACCCAACCCGAGCCCGGACTTCGGAACCCGACAAAATTTATACAATCTAATAACACATTCAATTACGAGTCCAACCATACTAGTTTCACTCAATTCCGACTCCAATTCGATGTTCAAAACTCAAAAATTCATATTATAAAATTTTAGGCCAAAACCCCCAATTTTCCTCTTTAAATTCATCAATCAATTGTTAAAAACGAAGATGGATTCATAAAATGTTATCAATACCGAGTAGAGAATACTTACCCCAATCCTTATGATGAAATTTGCTCCAAAAATCGCTCTATTCCGAAGTCCATAGCTCAATATGTTATAAAAATGACCAATCCTCGAACTTATAACTTTCTGCCCAGCGAATCCGCATTTGCGGACAGATCGTCGCATCTGCGACCACCGCTTCTGCGGTAAAGACTTTGCTTCTGCGAAACAGCCTCACTCAGCAAAACCTTGCACCTGCGGTCCTTAATTCGCTTCTGCGATTGCGCTTCTGCGCACTTGAACCACATCTGCGGTTGCGCAGGTGCGTCCAAGCACTCGCACTTAAGATCCTCACGCCCAGCTCCCTTTCATTCCACAAAACTCTCTAGGCAGTTTAAACAAAAGTGCTCACACTTTTATGAGCTGAAAAAATTGTTGGTATTTTGAGGTTTTTTATAGTTTTGATTTCTCTTTTATGCTAAAAGAGAAAATGAGGAACAATTCCCAGTTTCCTTTCATTCTCTTATTTCTTGGTCTGTTTTTGTTTTTATTAGTTCCATCTTCTTCTGCTCAGTTAGTTCCAGCTGTAAATAGAATTCTTTTCCAAGTCTTTCAAATCTAAAAAAATTGTCATTAGTTTCACTTGAATTGTGGTGTCCATTACCTGCCAAGATTAGTAGATTTCACTCACTTGAGGTACTAAATATTAGTTCAAGTAGTACTAAGTATCAACATCCACATACATTTTGTGAAAAATAAGCATTAGCTGTTAAGCTTATTCCAAAAACTCATGATGAGAAGAAACAACAATCCACTATCAAAATTGGTGTTGTCATAGGATTAATTGTTGGCATTGTGGTAGTGGTGAGTGCAATTGGATTGTTGATACTTTTCAAAGCAACAGAGAGAAAAGAATGCTCATATCACTGATAATTAGGAAAAGATCAACCACTTCGATAGCACCATGGCTCAAAATAGGCAGTCTAAATTTTCAAGGCCCCAACAATTTTAAATCGATCTATTTACTGTATTTGATGGCTTCAATGCCAGAAGTACCACTCAGATAAGAAACATCTGAGTAGACAATCGAATTCTTTCCTATTCATTCCTCAAAATGCACTTTTAAAAATGAAATTCTCCTTTAGAATCCTCTCTAGTGGTTCTAAAGACCTGAAGAGTATAAGGTATGCATAACTATTCCATTGAAGCTTGTTAAGTTCAATTTTCGAAAGAGGTACACTCATCAAATATAGGCTGTTTATCTGATAATCCCTCTATGGTAATATGCTTGATTAACTAATATATTAGCTCTACGATATGTTAATCCACTTAGGTATCAAGAAAGTTGTTTATCTGAAGATGCTTACATATGTCCTCGCAGCACGCGGCTCGACCCCTTCTTTTGTACCGTCCTTTTTCTTTTTCATATGTTTGTCCTCAAAAATCTCAGCATAAGTCACAAGTCTCCCTTTTTTTTCTTTTTGCTGCAAAAAAAATTTAAGTTAGATAAAGTTCAATCGCATATATTTAAAATCAAAGCAAATATAATAAGAAAGTTACCATTCTCCTTCGATGGGTCTCCATACTAACTGAACTCCCAGTGTGCAATGAGCCACCTGTATTGGAGGCCCGGGCAGCCTTTCCAGCGTTGCTCCTCTTCTTAAATTCTTCAGAGGCCCAAATCACATTAAGTCTATCTCATATGTCTTTTAGTATCAACTGGGAATCTTTTGTTCGAGTCGAGCCTTATACAACATATTTTTAAGCCTATCACTACCTTTTTTCTTGAAATTATGACTTATTTGTTGATGATATTTGGGAAACCATGCACACCTTGTCTACAAATAATTTAAAATATTAGATGAAATAAGAGTAATTTGATAAATAATATAAAATTTATTGGTTTCGTACCCTAAATTGATTCCACATCTGGTCTCTGTAAATGTACGGTATATCTGAGCATTTATTCCAAGCATCTCGATAAAATGCTTTAACACAATCCACAACCACCTTCGTAGATTCATTGGAAGGAACAAACCTGCATTAAAATTAACATATATTAAAAATATATTCAAATAAATCCAAGATAAGTCCAAGATATATTCAAATAAATCCAAGATAAATTCAAATTAACATAAGTCCGATTATACATCCATCTACGATATGCAAGCTCCATCTACACAAATAAATCCAAGATATTTAACACAATATATTACTCAAAAAAGTCATTGTTACCAACAGAAACAAATGTTGTTGTTGATGTTCCATTATAGCATCATCCTTTAAGAAGTCTATAACTTCTGATAGTATTTGAAGTATTAGAACTATAACTTATATATGATAGTTAAAAACGTTTAAATTACATGTTACATTTACACCCATAATATACAATTACTGCAGGTCACTAATCTTATATGATGGACTAATCATAATATTTGATAGATTACATAAAAAAAATTTGTCAAGCCATGTTACATCTTCACACATAATCTACAATTATTTCAAGGCATCCGTCTTGCATTAAATTTTATATTCAACTAATTACAATATTTGGTTCTATTAACATCTCCATAATAACAAAACGTGAAATTTCAAATTTCTTCTGTAGAAGTAAATTACAGCAATCATCCTTTAACTAAGCAGAAATTTAAGAATATTCCCCCACTAATATAGTCATATACCTAACTGCTTTCATGCTGATTTCTCAAAGACCCAGAAATCATATAAGAAAATCCAAAACAGAAACCAAGAATATAGCTACACACATAAGGGGTTTTCCCTAAAAAGTAGAAATGATAGTTCCAAATGAAAATTTCAAAAATAAATTACCCAAAAAAAAAACAGAACAGCAAGAAAAGAACAAAAATATAAAAGATATTTTTTTTACTTAAACTCAGTATATTCATATGTTGAAATTAGAATATCATGATTGAAACACATAATAACAACTCTTTTTGATGTATGTTTGCATTGTTCTCTTCTAAAATTACATTTACTGTAAAAATTGAAGATTCATGAGCGCAAACTAGCATTTCACTTAGAAATACACAATTAAACCCACTGTTTTGATATTTCACTTGAAGTTCAGTATTTGTAAATCTTTATGACCAAACTAGTTAAAGTATTGAAATATTTGAAAAACAAAAGTCATGCCCAAAAATATCTTTAAAATGGATCCGAGTAAGGGCTCAAAATATACATTGATGATATAACAAAAGTCAACTTTGTATTTCAATTGAGAATTTCTCGAGAGTCATCAAATAGGTACAAAGGGTTTAAGCATATGAAGTTTATGGCAGCATTTTCCCTTGTTAGGGAAAATGGAAAACATATAAACATAGAAATGAACATAGAGATCACACCTGTACGGTGGAAGCTTTGCTTTTACTGGGTTTGCCTTTGTCAGCCTTTGCCTTGTCCGCCCGTTTGCCTCTGTCAGCCGCTGAGATAGAGTGGAAGACATCGAAAGAGAGAGAGAGAGGAGGAAAATTGGGGAAATAGGGCGCGCACAAATTGGGAAAATAGGGTTTTGGCTTGAAATATTAAATTTAGATTTCTAACTACCGTGGTCGCAAACCCACTTAAATATTCTTTTACCATTTTAATTTTAACTTAGCGACCGACGCAGTTTCTTTGTTGGTCAACTAATATTTTTGACTTTTTATTGTCCGACCGAATTGGTCGCAAAAGTGAAGGCGGGAAATTGGCGCGCTATTTTCACACTGCTTTCGTCGGAATAATAGTCTAATTTCTTTTTTAAAAAATGTAATAAAAATTCAGATCTATTTCTGACTATAGCAATCGCAAAAGTAGTCCCATTAGCGACTACTTTATTTTCAGTCGGAAATTTTAGTCACAAATTAATATTTTTCTAGTTGTGTAAATTATGATTGATATTAGTACAAAATAATTTTACGATATTTGGAACTCGTTGATATGGAGAGATTTGTTCTTCATTTTGTAGTACCAACTATTATTAGTTCCTTTTTAAGCACAAAACATCGGGATCATATTGTTTCGAATATCATTTCAAATCTGAAAGGGGTGTGAACTTCTCACTACTAGAAATCCGGTAAAAACCGATCAAAAATACCGATCAACGTTGGTCGGTAATGGCCAAAAATCAACCAAAACGTGACCATTTATGTGTGGACGGTATTTTTGTGGTCGGAAAGGAATACCGACTAAAGTTGGTTGGAAATTACCGACCAACTTGGTCGGTCAATTAAATTCAAAAAAAAAAATATTGCAAAAAAAACCGACCAAAGTTGGTCGGTATTTTAATTATGTAATAAAAAAATTCACCATTTGGGAATCGAACCAGGGTCTGTACTGTGGCAGGATACTATTCTACCACTAGACCATTGGTACATTTTGTTTTAAGATTGTCTTTTATTTGATTTATACTCTTTAATTGTATTTTCGCACGAAAATAACCGACCAAAGTTGGTCGGTTTTATTAAAAAGTAAAATTACCGACCAAAGTTGGTCGGTTTTTTTAAATGACCCGCCGAATTAACCGACCAATTTTGGTCGGTTTTTTTAATATTAATTTTTATTTATTTTAATTAAAAAACCGACCAAAGTTGGTCGGTTTCTTGAAACATAAATTTTGCGGGACTCAAAAATAGTTTCTCGCATTTTTGCGCCAAAGAAAACCGACCAAAGTTGGTCGGTTTCGTAAAAAAAAAAATTAAAAAAAAATATTTTGAAAAACCGACCAACTTTGGTCGGTTTTTTGACCGACCAAAGTTGGTCGGTCGACCTTAGTCGGTTTTTGTCGAATTTTTTAGTAGTGTCTTTTAGCCTAAAAAAGAGTAAGATAGAATGTTGGGAAGTCAATGCTTGTACCATATTATCCCTTGAAAAAATATAATAAATAAAAGACTAAATATAACTGTACATAATTAAATGCAAGTGTACATGAGGCTTGCTAACATATTTGCTTCCGTATAACCATCTACTGCTAAACAGAAGCTCTTTCTATTGGCTGATAAAGATGAAATAGAGGTTTACAGAAGTACATATCTATGTTCAATTCCTAATGTTCAGGGATTTACGTCCGTGCTTTTTCCCTACTATTCATAATTACCTGTTCTTTTTCTGCATAACGGTGATGTTGTCTTGAATTCTTTGCTCGCTTTGGTGCTAGTCGATTATCTATCTCTAGAAATGCAAGTCTAAACTTTTCCACCACGAGCAACTCTTCTGTGCTTGAAACTGATGAAGCTGATGTTCTAGGTACAAATACAGATACCGCGCCAGTCTGACTTGTCGTGAGCCTGTCCGAATAGTCCTGCGCAAGTCCGACTTGTCATGTGCTTGTCCGATTTTTCCTGCACCTGTCCGACTTTGTCTTTGAATTTGGCTCAAAATTGTCCGCTTCACGATATAAAGCGGACATATGTAAAAGGTGACATACCCTCTCTTGATAAACATAATATACAGAGGGTAAGTTGCAAACCTACAATTAAAGATTCATGTGTTATACAACAGTTTATTAAATGTAGTACTTTTGGCCAAAAAGAATTGTAGTTCAAGCAACCAATATTTTAAAATAAAACATTGATTCCAGGGGGAATCGATCCCCCATCTTTTCCAGCGAACCTACAACCCTTATCGTTAAACCAAGACCCCTTTTGTTATTGGGTTTGGCAGTATATATTTATATAGATTTAGTAAATATTTCAATACAAATACAGGGTTCCGAAAAAAGTCATTGGGTTCGCCCGAATCCACACCCACTATTGTAGCTCCGCCCCTGTTTAGAAATCTGTATTTAATGTATTTCGAGCTCATTTATACATAGACAATTATTCATGAATTTGTATCATGTGTTGCGCCTGTCCAAATTGTCCTCTGCATGTCCAACTTGTCCTGCATCTTTTTGACTTTGTCTTTGACATTAGCTCAAAAATGTCAGCTTCTCCATATAAAGCCAGCATATATAGAAGGTGACATACCCTCTCCCGATAAACATAAGATAGTAAGTTACAAACTAAAATGAAAGATTCAAGTGTTATATCTCAGTTTGGTAAATGTAGTATTATACAAGCTTAAAAAGTTTGTAGTTCAAACAATCAAAGGGAGAAAAATGAGTCAAAGATCTTGTTGCTTAGATTTCTTTGAACTTCTTAGGCCTCAACCTGTTTCTTACTATCCTCGAAGGGGCTGTACAAATTAGAACTACAATATACCTACGTGTAAATTTGTGTGAGAGAGAATTAAAAGAGAAGTCATATGCTTAAAACTTGATAATCTGATGAATACACGACTTATGCATATGTGTCAAACACACTATACACACTTGCCCTACGTGGGTCAATTTCTAACTTGAGAATATAACAGTTCTAACTTTCTAACTCTAATACTTCATGTTCTAACAAAACCCTCAAAGTAAAGTTGGTTAAACCAACTTGAATTTAATTCTTTTAAAATATAAAAAAAGTAATTAAGATCCAAAATAGGGAACAACTACCCAAAAGTCGCCTGAATCAGCAGTTTCTCAAGTTTTGAATTAACGCAATCCATTAGTATGACTTAGTTTTGTCTATCACATTATTCTTTCTTTTATCATAATTATAAATCACGATGAATTATTATCTTATATGAGACTATTTCTAAATAAATATGTATTTACAAATGAACCACTTTATGATTTTCATTAAAAAGATACAACTTACAAGTAAGAATGGATTGAAGATTGTAATAATGATGTTGATGGATAAATAACAAATGAATTTAGAAAATTAGTAAATAAAGAATTTTAGATTCATTTTGTTATAATGTATTCTTATTCGTTTTGAATCACGTTATATTTTCATATTATTTATAGCACAATGGGTATCATTCAAAAGTTATTTGATAATTATATGAGTTATTTAATATAATTACAATGAACTTTTATTATTGGATAGATAAGATGATAATTATGATTTAGTTAAAAAATATGATGTAACGTGCTAAAATAAATGAGATCAGTAACTAAAAGGTTTTAGTTTCCTATACATTTAGAAAAGGCTTAACTTAATTACCGTGCTAGCATACAGACGACATAACTTTAAAATTTCGAATTTTTTTGAATTTTTGTGATGACCCAAAATGCCATCTTTAAATTTAATAATTAATTCCGTATTCTAAGATCTCGAAAAGCACTATTTATCATTTCTCAACTTGCGTGCGCAGTCCGTAAAATATTTATCTGAAAATGGATTAAAATGTAAAATAGAGCTTTAAAACTCAACTGAGTTGACTTTGGTCAATATTTTGAGCAAACGGACTCGGATCAGTATCTTGACAGTTCTGGTAGGTCCGTATCATGATTTGGGACTTGAGCGTATGCCCGGAATCGAATTTCAAGGTTTCTAGCCCGAGATATGGAATTTTGATAAAAAATTAAAAGTTTGAAAGCTAAATGATTTTTGAGAATTTACTGATATTGGATTTATTGACACCAGGTCCGTATTTTAGTTTCGGAACCCGGTATAGGACCACTATAATATTTATGACTTATCTGCCGAATTTGGTGAGAAACGAAGTTGATTTGACGTGATTCGGGCGTCCGGTTGTGAAAATATAAGTTTTAAAATTTTCTTGAAAATGTCATTCGATTTGGGGTTCAATCCGTAGTTCTAGATGTTATTTTAGCGATTTGATCACGTGAGCAAATTCGTATGATATTTTAGGACTTGTGTGCATATTTGATTTGGAGCCCCCAGGATTCGGGTGAGTTTCGGATGCTCATCGGACCATTTTGGACTTAAGGAAGATGGGAGATTTCTGGTGTTTTATTGCAAAATCTTTACTCATCGCGATCGCATGAGGTCGTTCGTGATCGCGTAAGGCAATCTGAGAAGCCAGCCAAAGTTGTTCTTTGCATTCACGAAATTGAGGACGCAATCGCGTGGGGGTGTGAAGCGGTGCTTCGCGAACGCTTGGCCAAGGTCGCGTTCGCGTAGAGTTAAAGAGGCTAAAGCTGAGCCACACGCTTTACTCATCGCGATCGCGTGAATTCCTTTGCGATCGCGTAAGTCTGTGAGTCAAAGCATCGCGTTCGCGTGGTGTTTTACGCGTTCACGTAGAGCAAAAAGCTTGGCAGCCAAAAATGTGCTTCGCGATCGCGAAGCATTGTATGCGATCGCATAAGATAAAAATTCGAGAAACAGAACTTAAGTTCTAGAAAATGGGATTCGTCCCATTTTCAACCATTTTTCATTTTTGAGCTCGGGTAAGGCGATTCTTGGGCGATCTTCACGAAAAAATATTGGAGTAAGTGTTCCTTATCCTATATTGAATATATTTCATGATTCCATACTCATTTACATCATGAATCCGTGAATTTATGCAAAAAATCAGATTTTTATAAAATCTTCCAAAAACGAAAATTTAAGATTTGAAGGTCCATTTGACATCGGAATTTGATAATTTTGGTATGGTTAGACTCGTCTCGGAATGAGTATTCGGATTTCGTAAATTTTTCCGAGATTTGAGACGTGGTCCCCACTGTCAATTTTTAAAGTGAATTTCGAATTTAATCCCAAAAATTAGTAAATTCATATAGAATTAATTTTTATGATTTGTATCGAGTATATCGAATTGTTTGTGAAGAAATTTGAATCTTTTGGAGTTAAATTTAAAAGAAAAAGTTGTGGTCGAGTAATTGACTGAAATTGAAAAACGAGATAAGTGTCGTGGTTAACCTTGACTTGAGGGAATAGAACCCTTAAATTAATTGTTATGTGAAATGCATGTGAACGACATATAGGCGAGGTGTCGAGTGTCTATATGTCATCAAATTAATTGTTTGCATAATTATTTGAAAATCATAAACCCTTTTAAATCATGAATGAATTATTATATTAATTGTTTCACTTATAATCCATGTCAAATATTAATTCTTGAATCCTGCAATAATTGTCACATGCTTATTTGACTAGTGTGTTTAAATTGCTAATTAACATTTAGCATACTAAATATTAAACTGCCTATTTTCTCCACGATTTTTATAATTAATTGCTAATTTTCATTGTTTGTTCATAAATAAATTATAATTATTGTGTGCCTTGATGCTTAATAGTTTCTCATTGGACGTGGTATTTATTAGAGTAATGTTTATTACATTTACGAGTTGTTTAAAGTTATACTGGGGGAACGGGTTACACGCCGCAACGAAAATGAAAGTAAATATATATATATTAGGGGATCGAATTTCATGCCGCAACAGACTTATTTAAAAGTCTATATTGGGGGATCGGATTGCACGCCGCAACAGACTTATTTAAAAGTCTATATTGGGGGATCGGATTGCACGCCGTAACAGACTTATTTAAAGTCTATATTGGGGGATCGGATTGCACGCCGCAAGCATACCGCAACAGACTTATTTAAAAGTCTATATTGGGGGATTGGATTGCACGCTGCAACAGAATTATTTAAAAGTCTATATATATACTTGATTAAAATATATACATTGGAGGATTGAATATGAAAATATTGTGGAAGCGGGTTACACGCTGCAACGGAAATTGGTTGAAATAATAATTGGTTATGACTGCTGAGTTGGCTTCAACTATAAACAAAATGAGTTACTTGATTATTTCTATTATTGTTGTTGTTACTAACATTGCGTACAGGTTAATGTAAGTGACCTGCCTTAGCCTCGTCACTACTTCGTCTAGGTTAGGCTCAACACTTACTAGTACATGAGGTCGGTTGTACTAATACTACACTCTGCACTTCATGTGCAGATTTCAGAGTTGGTTCCGGCGACGTACCATAGACTTGCTCGGATTTCAGCTACCCAGAGGAGACTTGAGGTATAACTGCACGGCGTCCGCAGTTCTGAAGTCCCCGTCTACTTTACTTTAGCTGTGTGTTTGTTTTCAGACAACTTTATTTTATTCGGACCTTTATTTGTATTATTCTAGAAGCTCGTGCACTTGTGACACCAATTCTAGGATGATATTTAGACACCGTTATTTTTATGGATTATTCACTACATTTCAGACCTTACTTCCGCATTTGTTTCTTTGTTATTAATTAAATTTAAAAATTATTTTAAAATGGATAATATTATTCTAACGTTGGCTTGCCTAGCAAGTGAAATGTTAGGCGCCATCACGATCCCGAAGGCGGGAATTTCTGGTCGTGACAGTTGGTATCAGAGCATTAGGTTATATAGGTCTCACGAGTCATGAGAAAGCTTAGTAAAGTCTGAAGGATCGGTACGGAGACGTCTGTACTTAACTCTCGGAGGCTATGAAGTTTAGGAACAACATCACTTATTTCTTATTCTATGGTGCGAATTTATTCTATCATCGATGGTTGAACTATTCTACTCTTATTCTATCGTAGATAGTGAGAACACGTAATACATCTACCGATGGATAGGGACCAGAGCTCCCGGTGAAAACTATGGCCAGGGGTAGAGGTCAAGGCCGGGGTCGTGCTAGAGGCCGAGGCAGAGGTAGAGGTAGAGCTCAGTCTAGAGTTCGAGCAGCTGCACCTGTTGTAGAACCTCAAGTGGATCTTCAGGAGGAAGTTCCAATTCAGAATGTACCAGTTGGACCAGTTCAGGTCCCGGAAGGATTCATAGCCACTCCAATACTTCAAGACGCTATAGTCCCGTTGGTGAGTCTTATGGAGGGCGTGGCCCAGAATGGTACATTTTCAGTGGCGCCAACCATCTCACAGGCTGAGGGAGGAGCACAAACTCCCACTACACCCGCTCCGGAGCAGATGGTTCCCCAGAATTAGGCTCCAGCAGCCCTGCCAGTTGGAGTAGTTCAGCCAGCTATTGCGGCACAGACCGGTGATAGGCCCGCCATGTTCTTTAAGGCCTTATTGAGATTGGATAAGTTTACTAAGCTCTTTCCAGTTCACTTCAGTGGTAGACCTTCTGAGGACCCACAAGATTATCTTGAACTCTGCCATGAGGTGCTGCGAAACATCGGTATAGTTGAGACCAATGGGGATGATTTTGCTGTATTTTAGATGACGGGTTCCGCCAGGAGGTGGTGGAGAGATTATACATTGACTAGACCAGTTGGATCGCCTGCACTTACCTGGGAACAGTTCTCTTAGCTATTTCTGGAGAAGTTCCTTCCTATCACACTGAGAGAGGATTTCCGCAAGCAATTTGAGCGTCTACAGCAGAGCACTATGACTGTTACTCAGTACGAGTCTCATTTTGTGGATTTGGCCCGTCATGCTCTCCTTTTACTACATATGGAGGGAGAGAGAGTGATAAGGTTTATTGAGGGACTCACTCACCCTATCAGGCTTCAGATGGCCAAGGAGACTGGAAGTGAGATTTCTTTTCAGGCAGCTGCTAATGTCGCGAGGAGGATCGAAATGGTTCTTGCACAGGAGAGAGGGCAAAGGTCTGATAAGAGGCCTCGTCAGTTCAGTGGTTTTAGTAGTGCCTCACCTGGAGGCAGGGGTAAATTTGTTAAGGGTCATCCTCCCAGACCGTTTCATTCAGCACTTCATGCATCTCCCGGTGCTTCAAGGAGTCGCGGTCCCATTATTCCTTACTATGGGCAGCCAACATTTAGTGCACTTTCAGCTCCTATCAGTGCACCACCACTCTAGAGTTACTACAATGGTTATCCGGCCCATTTAGGTTAGCTTCAGTTTCAACAGCCACGACATTAGGATGGGTGTTATGAGTATGGGAACATTGGTCACATCAGGAAGTATTGCCCTAGGTTGGCGAGTAACAGATCTCGGCAGGATTCTCGTGCCATCATACCGGCACTGGTTGCTTCGCCGCCTGCTCAGCCAGCTAGAGGTAGGGGTCAGGCAGCTAGAGGTGGAGGTCATGCCATTAGAGGTAGAGGTCAGGCCATTAGGGGTGGAGGTCAGACCATTAGAGGTGGATGCCAGTCAGTTAGAGGGCGTCCCAGTGACATAGTTCAGAGTGGTAGGGCCCAACCCTGATTTTATGCTTTTCCAGCTAGGCCTGAAGTTGAGTCATCTGATGCTGTGATCACAGGTATTATTCCAGTTTGCCATAGAGATGCTTCAGTTCTATTTGATCAAGGATCTACTTATTCCTATGTGTCCTCCTATTTTGCTTCATATTTGGTTGTGCCTCGTGATTCTCTCAATGCTTTTGTATGTGTATCTACACTGGTGGGAGACTCTGTTATAGTAGATCATGTCTATCATTCGTGTGTGGTTACTATTGGTAGTCTTGAGACTAGTGTGGATCTTCTACTTCTTGATATGATAGATTTTGATGTTATATTGGGTATGGATTAGTTATCCCCTTATCATGCTATGTTGGATTGTCATGCCAAGACAGTGACCCTAGCCATGCCGGGGTTACCTCGGTTAGAGTGGAAAGGAACTCATGGTCATTCTGCCAGTATGGTTATTTCTTATATGAAAGCTCGGCGTATGGTAGAGAAAGGGTGTCTAGCCTATTTGGCTTATATTCGTAATCCCAGTGCGGATGTTCCTTCTATGGACTCAGTGCCAGTTGTTCGTTAATTTCCAGAAGTATTTCCTGCAGATCTGTCGGGGATAACACCGGACAGAGATATTGACTTTTGTATTTATTTGGCTCCAGGCACTCAGCCTATTTCTATTCCACCATACAGTATGGCCCCGCCGGAGTTGAAAGAATTGAAGGAACAATTACAAGACTTGCTTGATCAGGGATTCATTAGACCCAGTGTCTCGCCCTAGGGTGCACCAGTATTATTTGTAAAGAAGAAAGATGGTTCTATGCGGATGTGTATAGATTATCGGCAGTTGAATAAGGCCACTATCAAAAATAAATATCCGCTGCCAAGAATTGATGACCTATTTGATCAGCTTCAGGGTGCCAAGGTATTTTCGAAGATTAATTTAAAGTCTGGTTACCATCAGTTGAAGATTAGGGCATCTGATGTCCCTAAGACAACTTTTCGGACTCGGTATGGGCATTACGAATTCCTAATGATGTCATTTGGGTTGACAAATGCCCCAGCAACATTTATGAATTTGATGAATCGGGTATTGAAGCCCTATTTTGGATTCTTTTGTGGTTGCATTCATTGATGATATCTTGATTTACTCCAGCAGTCGAGAGGAGCATGAGCAACATCTTCGGAGTGTGCTTCATACTTTGAAGAATAATCAGTTATATGCCAAATTTTCAAAATGTAAGTTTTAGTTAGACTCAGTTGCCTTTTTGGGGCATGTTGTATCGACAGAAGGCATAAAGGTGGATCCTAAGAAGATTGAGGCTGTTCAGAATTGGCCTAGACCTACTTCAGTTACGGAGATTCAAAGTTTCCTGGGTTTGGCAAGTTATTATTGTCGGGTTGTGGAAGGGTTTTCATCTATAGCAAGCCCATTGACCAGACTGACCTAGAAAAGTGTCCCATTCAGATGGTCAGACGAGTGTGAGTTGAGCTTTCAGAAGCTCAAGACTGCTTTGACTAAGGCGCCAGTGTTGGTATTATCCACAGGTTTAGGATCGTATACGGTATATTGTGACGCATCTCACATTGGGATTGGTGCAGTATTAATGCAAGATGGCAAGGTGATTGCATATGCGTTGCAGCAGTTGAAAGTTCACGAGAAGAATTATCATGTTCATGACTTAGAATTGCCATCCATTGTTCATGCGCTGAAGATTTGGAGGCATTACCTCTACGGTGTCTCGTGTGAGGTATTTACTGATCATCGTAGCCTTCAGTATCTGTTCAAACAAAAAGATCTTAGTTTGAGGTAGAGAAGATGGTTGGAGTTGTTGAAAGGCTGTGATATCACCATTTTGTATCACCCCGGAAAGGCCAATGTGGTGGCCGATGCTTTGAGTAGAAAGGCTGTGAGTATGGGCAGTCTTGCGTATATTCCTGTTGGTGAGAGGCCATTAGCTACAGATGTTCAGACTTTGGCTAATCAGTTCGTGAGGTTAGATGTTTCAGAACCTAGTCAGGTTCTAGCTTGCACAGTCACTCGGTCTTCTTTATATGAGCGCATCAGCAAGAGGTAGTATGATGATCCTCATTTACTTGTCCTTAAGGACACGATGCGACACGGCAATTCCAAGAAGGTTGTTGTGGGGAAAGATGGAGTTCTGCGAATGCAGGGTCATATTTGTGTGCCTAATGTTAACGAGCTTCGTGAATTAATTCTTGAAGAGGCACACAGTTCTAAGTATTCTATACATCCAGGTACCGCCAAAATATATCAAGATTTGCGGCAACATTATTGGTGGAGGAGAATGAAAAAGGATATAGTTGCATATGTAGTTTGGTGTCTGAATTGTCAACAAGTTAAGTACGAGCATCAAAGACCTAGTGGTTTGCTTCAGAAATTAGAAATTCCTGAGGGAAATGGGAGCATATCATTATAGATTTTGTTGTTGGACTCCCACGGACTCAGAGAAAAATTTGACGCATTTTGGGTCATTGTGGACAGGTTGACCAAGTCAGCACATTTCATTCCAGTGGCAGTTACCTATTCTTCAGAGAGGTTAGCTGAAATTTACATTCGTGAGATTGTCTGCCTTCACGGTGTGCCCGCGTCCATTATTTTAAATAGAGGTACGCAGTTTACCTCACACTTCTGGAGGGCTGTACAGCGTGAGTTAGGCATGTGGGTTGAGTTGAGTACAACATTTCATCCACAGACAGACGGACAGTCAGAGCGCACCATTCAGATATTAGAAGATATGCTTCGCGCTTGTGTTATAGACTTTGGAGGTTCTTGGGATCAATTCTTGCTACTTGCGGAGTTTGCTTATAATAATAGCTACTAGTCGAGTGTTCAGATGGATCCATATGAGGCATTATACGGAAGGCGATGCCGTTCGCCAGTTGGATGGTTTGAACCGGGAGAGGCTCGGTTGTTGGGTACCGATTTGGTACAGGATGCCTTGGATAAGGTCAAGGTTATTCAGGATCGATTTCGCACAGCTCAGTCTAGGCAAAAGAGTTATGCCGACCGTAAAATTTGTGATATTGATTACATGGTTGGAAAAAGAATATTACTCTGGGTTTCACCTATGAAAGATGTAATGAGGTTCGGAAAGAAGGGCAAGTTGAGCCCTAGGTATATCAGACCCTTTGAAATTCTTGAAAGGGTGGGTGAAGTAGCCTACAGGCTTGTATTACCACCTAGTTTATCAGCGGTTCATCCGGTGTTCCACGTGTCTATGCTTCGGAAATATCATGGTGATCCATCCCATGTGTTAGATTTCAATTGAGTCCAATTGGACAAAGATTTAACTTACGAGGAGGAGCCGGTGGCTATTCTAGCCCGGCAGGTCCGGCAGTTGAGGTCTAACAGTTATCCTTCAGTTTGAGTGTAATAGAGAGGTCAGCCGGTAGAGGCATCTACCTGGGAGTTCGAGTTGGACATACGGAGTAAATATCCACACTTATTCACCAGCTCAGGTACTTTTTCTAACTTCGTTCGAGGACGAACGTTTGTTTTAGAGGTGGAGAATGTGATGACCCAAAATGTCATCTTTAAATTTAATAATTAATTCCGTGTTCTAAGACCTCAAAAAGCACTATTTTATCATTCCTCGACTTGCGTGCATAGTCAGTAAATTATTTATGTGAAAAATAGATTAAAATGTGAAATAGAGCTTTAAAACTCAATTGAGTTGACTTAGGTCAACATTTTAAGCCAACGGACTCGGATCAGTGTCTTGATAGTTTCGGTAGGTCCGTATCGTGATTTGGGACTTGGGCTTATGCCCGGAATCAAATTTCGAGGTCCCTAACCCGAGATATGGAATTTTGATAAAAAATTAAAAGTTTGAAAGCTAAATGATTTTTGAGAATTTACTGATGTTGGATTTATTGACTTCGGGTTCGTATTTTGGTTCCAGAGCCCGGTATAGGACCGCTATAATATTTATGACTTGTCTGCCGAAGTTGGTGAGAAACGGAGTTGATTTGACGTGATTCGGACATCCGGTTGTGAAAGTATAAGTTTTAAAGTTTTCTTGAAACTTTCATTCGATTTGGGGTTCAATTCATAGTTCTAGGTAGTTATTTTGGCAATTTGATCGCGCGAGCAAGTTCGTATGATATTTTAGGACTTGTGTGAATATTTGGTTTGGAGCCCCGAGGGCTCGGGTGAGTTTCGGATGCTCAACGACCCATTTTGGACTTAAGGAAGATGGCAGATTTCTGGTTTTTTTGTTACAGAATCTTTACTCATCGTAATCGCATGAGGTCGTTCGCAATCGCGTAAGGCAATCTGCGAGGCCAGCCAAAGTTGTTCTTCATGTTTGCGAATTTGAGGACGCGATCGCGTAGGGGTGTGAAGTGGTGCTTCGCTAATGCGTGGCCAAGGTCGCGTTCGCGTAGAGTTAAAGAGGCTAAAGCTGAGCCACGCGCTTTACTCATCGCGATCGCGTAAGTCTGTGAGTCAAAGCATCGCATTCGCGTGGTGTTTTATGCGTTTGCGTAGAGCAAAAAGCTGGGAAGTCAAAAATGTCGTGAAGCATTGTACACGATCGCATAAGGTAAAAATCTGAGAAACAGAACTTAAGTTCTAGAAAATGGGATTCGTCCCATTTTCAACCATTTTCACGGAAAAATATTGGGGTAAGTGATCCTTATCCTATATTGATTATATTTCATGATTCCATACTCTTTTACATCATGAATCCGTGAATTTATGGAAGAAAAATCAGATTTTTATAAAATCTTCCAAAAACGAAAATTTAAGATTTGAATGTCCATTTGACATCGGAATTTGATAATTTTGGTATGGTTGGACTCGTCTCGAAATGGGTGTTCGGATTTCGTAAATTTTTCCGAAATTTAAGACGTGTGCTCCACTATCAATTTTTAAAGTGAATTTCGGATTTAATCCGAAAAATTAGTAAATTCATATAGAATTAATTTCTACGATTTGTATTGAGTATATCAATTTTTTTGTGAATATATTTGAAACTTTTGGAGGTAAATGCAAAAGGAAAAGCTGTGGCTGAGTAATTGATTTAAATTGCAAAGCGAGGTAAGTGTCGTGGTTAACCTTGACTTGAGGGAATATGACCCTTAAATTAATTGTTATGTGAAATGCATGTGAACGACGTATAGGCGATGTGACGAGTTTCTATACGTCGTCAAATTAAGTGTTTGCATAATTATTTGAATATCATAAACCATTTTAAATCATGAATGAATTATTATATTAATTGTTTCACTCATAATCCTTGTCAAATATTAATTCTTGAATTCTGCAATAATTGTTACATGCTTATTTGACTTATGTGTCTTAATTGCTATTTGACATTTAGCATACTAAATATTAAACTGCCTATTTTTTCCACGATTTTTACAATTAATTGCTAATTGCCATTGTTTGTTCATAAATAAATTATAATTATTGTGTGCCCTGATGCTTAATAGTTTCTCATTCGACATGGTATTTATTGGAGTAATGTTTATTACATTATGAGTCGTTTAAAGTTATATTGGGGGAACGGGTTGCACGCCACAACAGAAATGAAAGTAAATATATATATATATATATAATGGGGGATCGGATTGCACGCTGCAACAAACTTATTTAAAGGTCTATATTGGGGGATCAGATTGCACGCCGCAACAGACTTATTTAAAAGTCTATATTGGGGGATCGGATTACACGCCGCAACAGACTTATTTAAAAGTCTATATTGCGGAATCGGATTGCATGCCGCAACAGACTTATTTAAAAGTCTATATTGGGGGATCAGATTGCATGCCGCAACAGACTTATTTAAAAGTCTATATATATATGTTTGATTAAAATATATATATTGGATGATTGAATATGAATATATTGTGAAAGCGAGTTACACGCTGCAACGGAAATTGGTTGAAATAGTAATTGATTATGACTGCTGAGTTGGCTTCAACTATAAAAAAATGAGTTACTTGATTATTTCTATTATAGTTGTTGTTACTAATATTGCGTACAGGTTAATGTAAGTGACTTGCCTTAGCCGCGTCACTACTTCGTCGAGGGTAGGCTCAGATATCGGAATTGGTCCCAGCACCATACCATAGACTTGCTCGGATTTTAGCTACCCAGAGGAGACTTGAGGTATAATTGCATGGTGTCCGCAGTTCTGAAGTCCCAGTTTACTTTACTTTAGCAGTGTGTTTGTTTCTAGACAGCTTTATTTTATTCGGACCTTTATTTATATTATTCTAGAAGCTCGTGCACTTATGATACTAATTCTGGGATGGTATTTAGACACTATTATTTTTATGGATTATTCACTACATTTCAGACTTTACTTCCATCTTTGTTTCTTTGTTATTAATTAAATTTAAATTTTATTTTAAAATAGATAATATTATTCTAACGTTGGCTTGCCTAGCAAATGAAATGTTAGGCGCCATCACGGTCCCGAAGATGAGAATTTTGAATCGTGACAATTTTAAATACAATGACAAAATAAATATGTTCCAAATCTGACTGTGCCATCTCATAATGAAGAAACATAGAGGATAATTGACCAACTCATCTTCCTTACAAAGATAGCAACAGTTTATCACAAAACACAATCTTGTGATACAAATATTAATACACTTTATCATTTTTTTTAAATACAACATATATGCCTACTTACTACCGAATATAAACTATTGAATATTAATAATCAAGTTCTTTAGTGCATCATTCGAAGAATCCGGGTTTGACCGGATGTAAAATTTTATTGTAAAATATAGATAATGTAACGATTCGACCGGTCGTTTTGAGCCCTAGCACGTCGTTCAGCAGTTTGAGGCCATGAATAGATTCACTTCAGTTTAAGGCCTGGAAAAAGCTCCGTATGGTGACTTTGGTATTGGGAGCGCGTCCAGATGTGGATTTGGAGGTCCGTAGGTCATTTTGGGTTCATTTGGCGAAAGTTAAAAATTTGAAGGGTTTTGAGAAGTTTGACCTGGACTGAACTTTTATATATCGGGGTCGGATTCAAATTTCAGAACTTGTAGTAGGTCCGTAATGTCGAATGTGACTTGTGTACAAAATTTGAGGTCAATCGGAAGTGATTTGATAGGTTCCGACATCGAATGTAGAAGTTTGAAGTTCTAAAGTTCTTTAAGCTTGAATTAGGGTACGATTCGTGATTTTGTTGTTGTTCGATGCAATTTGAGGCCTCGAGCAAATTTGTAATGTGTTATGGGACTGGTTGGTATGATTGGTTGAGGTCCCGGGGGCCTCGGGTGTGTTTTGGTATGGTTTCGGTTCATTTGGAGTTGTTTTGGAATTGCTGATTCTGGTATCTGGTTTCCTTCTTTGCGAACGCGAAGAAATTCCCGCGTTCACGAAGAAGAAATTTTGGGGGTGCTGGATTTGGACTTCGCGAACATGAAGCAGTGGACGCGAACGCGAGGCAAGGTCTGGTCTAGCTTACGCGAACGCGACGCAGTAGTCGTGAACACGAAGAAGGAATAAATTTGAAAATTGTTAAAAGACGAAAATAAATTTGGAAATCCCCTATTAACAACAGAATTATTTACCTGCCTCATGTTATTGTGTTTACCGGTGTCTCATAAAATCCATAATTTATCATATCATTAATATATTAATTATAGCCCATAGTAAGTGTCAGAGTCGACCTGTCGTTACTACTTCTTCGAGGTTAGGCAGGATACTTACTGGGTACGCATTGATTTACGTACTCATGATACACTTGCTGTATATTTTTGTGTAGGTACACATATGTTTAGCAACCTTGTGGGCTTAGAGGCGCGATTATGGCGGGAACTTAGGTACGCTGCATTCTATCCGACGCTCCGCAGCCAACAGAATCTCCTTCAGAGTACTTACATTTTTCCTGTCCAATTTGTATTCCGGACAACTGTTGTATTTTATTTTACATTCCTAGTTAATGGTCATGCACTTGTGACATCGGGTTTTGGGATTATTATGGATTGCACTGTATTGAAATTTTTTAAGATGTTATTATGTATTTTGTAAATTTCATCTTTTACTATTTAATTACGGGAAAAAACTATGATTTCAAAAATATTAAAATGAGACCTGAATTAAGTATTTAGTGTTGGCTTGCCCGGAAGCGATGTCCGGTGCCATCACGACCTTTAATGGATTTTGGGTTGTGACAACATGGTATCAGATCACTAGGCTCACTTAGGTCTTACGAGTCATGAGTGAGTCTAGTAGAGTCTTGCGGATCGGTACGGAGACATCTGTACTTATCTTCGGGAGGCTACCGGGCTGATAGGAGCACTTCCCTTCTTGATTCCTCATCGTGTGATTTGATTCCTTTGAGGCTTATTCCTTCATATCCTTCCTATTCAATCTTACGCGACGCGAGGCGCTTGTTATAAATTAGGAATAGAGGAATTTTAATGGCACTACTGATATAGAGCAGGATGTTTCTCCCTTGGTATTCGATTGGGCTAATGTCGTTGCCTTGTGGAAGGATGTTCTGTCATCTCAGCTCAGTAGCTGTATTTCTGATGGTTTTGGGGCTATGCACCAATTGCTATGATGTTCATGTGTTGTTATCGCACAGTATTAAAGAAATGTTAGGATGCCTGTCTATGCATCGAGGCAGTGAATGACTTAAAAGGAGGTTTTACTCGGAGTATGATTTAGAGATTCAGTATTTTATTTCCAGCGGAGAAAAGGCAATCGGGCTACGAACGTACAAGTTTGGGTTGATGGAGACATGATATTTTGAGCCCGGTGGAATTTTCATCTGTGATGTGGTGTTGTCGTCCTTGATTGGATGCGTTAAGTTCATCGGTGTTGTGATCTTTTTCAAATCGCCTTTGGGGCAGAGTATTGTGAATGGTGCCGGGGAAGCGGCTGTCAGATGTCGCAGTGTGCTATGGTTCAGAATCGAATCAGTAAATCCTAATGTTGATGGCTCGAGAAAGATAATCTTCTAAGAGGTTTAAAGTTGGTGGCGACTCATGTATCGGATGTTACATAAATGGATTCGGGTTTGGAGCAACAATTAGGCAGCGAAGGACGAGGAAGGACATGTGGTAGGTGTCTTGCATTGGTTGAATTGTTAGGAGGTCAAGTGTGAAAAGTGGAAGTTTAGGAGTTTCTTAAAGGAGAGGGTTTGGCCAAAGTGAAAGAGTGGCAGAATAGCATATGGGTTCTGTGGTAGGATAGCTGTACGCCTTGAGGAAAGTTTAGAGTGAATTGGGAATTATGGTGGACGGTGATTGGGTCTACGGACTTAATTTATAATATTGGCTATTATACGACGGGAGATTGGATACAACAGAAAGGAGTTGCTTGATATGAAGAAGGATACAACATGACTTTGGATTAGAATGTGTTGTCTCACCTTTAGTTGATGTCCATGAGAAGTGAACGGACTGGTGCAGCTAGTGAATAATCTCGAACTTAGGATGATCTACTGATTTCATAGCAATTGCATCCAGTGCAACGATATTGGAAGATGTCGACATGTAATTTTTACCGGTGGGTTATCTCCTGTGAGCAGGTTAGCGGTCATGTGGTGTTGATGAAACTTCTGCGAAGAATTCTACTGGATACCCGGTAAGAGATTGAATATGTAAATGTGGCTAGTATTTCGGAGTGTTCATTAAAGGTTAATGGAAAGCTTTCGAGGAATTCGGCGGGTTGATTGTGATAGCTCATGTCGATGAAGGAAGAATCTTGGTGATTTCCAGGTTTATGCAATAGTAGCTTCAAGCTAAGTGGGAGAGTCCCACCGCCTACAGTTGGATTGCATGGTTGTCTATTTATAAGATTTATGGTTATCGGCATATTGACGGGTTATTAGGACTAAGGGAAGAGAACATCAGTGGTAATTTGAGTAAGCGATTTGAGGAATGTGTGTTATAGTTGGCCTTATTGATTCATGCTCAGGCTTTGGGAAGACCCAGGATTTATGCTTTGTGTAGAGGCGAGTTACAAGGAAGATGATTCGGCCAGGTGCTTCTTTGAGAGGGTGCTCATGTTCTAGCTGAGCTTTGGAGTTGATTATATTTAGGACCAAGTCAGAGTGGATGACTCTCAATAACTGTCCTAGTGGATTCAAAAGTTAAGGTGTGGTGCCTAAGGATTTTGAGCCCATAGTATGATTGAATATCGAGCTTTTGCAGCGGATTATGATAAAGGAGCTTAGAGTGTTCTGTGTTATCTTTTGTCTATGGGGTATCATGAGAGGAAGGGGAGCATATAACTTTGAATTTATAGAAGATTCATCAGAATGGGTGTATCAGTTGAAGACGCGATTATGCACACAATGAGGGTATGAAATGGTTCGTGGATTTTGGGACAATGTGATCATGTGAAATAGGATCACTCAGGATGAGTGCGGATTGAGTTCGCCATGTTTGAATGGAGCTATTGTTATTCCTAAGGCAAGTCCAGGGTAAATTAGAAAGAGTCGGGTTGGTTAGCAATGGTTGAATCAGAATAATGATGGCAATGATCAGCTCCTTCAGTGTGTTGGGTTATTCATATGATTTGTGACGATATGTGAGAGGTTTGACGGTCGCCGTAACTGATCTTATTTGGAGGCTTTCAAGTATTATTGCATGTTATGTGCAGATGGATCCCGGAAGGGTTATGGTGATTTAGACCACTACTTGCGGTTGGTAGTTTCTACAGATATGAGGATTCAGTCGCGTGTTGCGATGGTTCTCTTGGAATGAGTTAAGTAAAAGGTTTCTATGTGATGAAGTGTTTACCCTACTAGTAGTTTGGAAGTTAAGATGAAATTATTGTACTCTTGCGCATTGGCATGACTAAGTATAGTGATAGGCATGGGATTCTGAAGTTGAGGATTAAGGTTGCAGTTTGGTGTCGACAAGAACGTCAAGAGGTCGGATGAGCGAGAAAGGATTCAGATGGTTAGAGTAAGCTGGTATTGTCTTTAGCGTTATCGAAGATCGGTGTCCTGTGTAAGAGGCTTTGAGTAGTGATTTCGAATTTTTGATTTGCTTTGCAGTATTTGTGCGGGCGATGGTATGGATGTGCAGACTTGTTATCTGGTGCGGAAGGTCGTGGGAGAACGTCCCACGGGAAGATTGTATAAGTGTGACATGTAGTCACATGATTGATCGAAGATTGGAACCAAGTATGGAGATTGCGGTAGTATTGTTCATGTGAGAATTTTTGCCTAGAGGGCGCTCGGTTCATTTGGTTATGGACTGTGGAGGTTTGTTTCGGATATGATGGTTGTTCTTGTGTGTTATGGGGAAAAGGGTTATTATGAACCCCTGAAAGGTTATTAGACTAATACGGTGCGATCCGAATCAGCTTGAGGTCCGTGGGTGGATCTAGATATGAATGTGGGCTTTATGTCGGGCCGGAGGCGTTCATTTCAGCATAGCGCACCTTGTGAAGGAGTATTCGGACGTTGGATGTTAATTCGTGGTCGTCTACTTCATGTAATACTATATTATGATGTGTCAGTTGTGAAACGGCTTGTTAATTTCATATGTGTTGAGGTTCCGCGCAGCGATGGTGTTGTGTGAGCAGGATGGCTCTCGAGATGCAGATCATGTATCGCACCTTAGTTGTGCTTGAGTTTTGTAGCACATGGCGCTATCTGTTCCCCCATGGGTGGTATTATGCACTTGGCCTGCTTGTGGCCAATATACTGGTATATTGTTTGAATCGAGTTGCACGACGCAACAGTGTGATGTTGAGTGCAGTTCCCTATAGCTTTAAAACTCAATTGAGTTGACTTAGGTCAACATTTTAAGCCAACGGACTCGGATCAATGTCTTGATAGTTTCGGTAGGTCCGTATCGTGATTTGGGACTTGGGCGTATGCCCGGAATTAAATTTCGAGGTCCCTAGCCCGAGATATGGAATTTTGATGAAAAATTAAAAGTTTGAAAGCTAAATGATTTTTGAGAATTTACTGATGTTGGATTTATTGACTTCGGGTTCGTATTTTGGTTCTAGGGCCCGGTATAGGACCGCTATAATATTTATGACTTGTCTGCCGAAGTTGGTGAGAAACGGAGTTGATTTGACGTGATTCAGACATCCGGTTGTGAAAGTATAAGTTTTAAAGTTTTCTTGAAACTTTCATTCGATTTGGGGTTCAATTCATAGTTCTAGGTAGTTATTTTGGCAATTTGATCGCGCGAGCAAGTTCGTATGATATTTTAGGACTTGTGTGAATATTTGGTTTGGAGCCCCGAGGGCTCGGGTGAGTTTCGGATGCTCAACGACCCATTTTGGACTTAAGGAAGATTGCAGATTTCTGGTTTTTTTGTTATAGAATCTTTACTCATCGCGATCGCATGAGGTCGTTCGCAATCGCGTAAGGCAATCTGCGAGGCCAGCCAAAGTTGTTCTTCATGTTTGCGAATTTGAGGACGCGATCGCGTAGGGGTGTGAAGTGGTGCTTCGCTAATGCATGGCCAAGGTCGCATTCGCGTAGAGTTAAAGAGGCTAAAGCTGAGCCACGCGCTTTACTCATCGCGATCGCGTAAGTCTGTGAGTCAAAGCATCGCGTTCGCGTGGTGTTTTATGCGTTTGCGTAGAGCAAAAAGCTGGGAAGCCAAAAATGTCGCGAAGCATTGTACACGATCGCATAAGGTAAAAATCCGAGAAACAGAACTTAAGTTCTAGAAAATGGGATTCGTCCCATTTTCAACCATTTTCACGGAAAAACATTGGGGTAAGTGATCATTATCCTATATTGATTATATTTCATGATTCCATACTCTTTTACATCATGAATCCGTGAATTTATGGAAGAAAAATCAGATTTTTATAAAATCTTCCAAAAACGAAAATTTAAGATTTGAATGTCCATTTGACATCGGAATTTGATAATTTTGGTATGGTTGGACTCGTCTCGAAATGGGTGTTCGGATTTCGTAAGTTTTTCCGAAATTTGAGACGTGTGCTCCACTATCAATTTTTAAAGTGAATTTCGGATTTAATCCGGAAAATTAGTAAATTCATATAGAATTAATTTCTACGATTTGTATTGAGTATATCAATTTTTTTGTGAATATATTTGAAACTTTTGGAGGTAAATGTAAAAGGAAAAGCTGTGGTCGAGTAATTGATTTAAATTGCAAAGCGAGGTAAGTGTCGTGGTTAACCTTGACTTGAGGGAATATGACCCTTAAATTAATTGTTATGTGAAATGAATGTGAACGACGTATAGGCGATGTGACGAGTTTCTATACGTCGTCAAATTAAGTGTTTGCATAATTATTTGAATATCATAAACCGTTTTAAATCATGAATGAATTATTATATTAATTGTTTCACTCATAATCCTTGTCAAATATTAATTCTTGAATTCTGCAATAATTGTTACATGCTTATTTGACTTATGTGTCTTAATTGCTATTTGACATTTAGCATACTAAATATTAAACTGCCTATTTTCTCCATGATTTTTACAATTAATTGCTAATTGCCATTGTTTGTTCATAAATAAATTATAATTATTGTGTGCCCTGATGCTTAATAGTTTCTCATTCGACATGGTATTTATTGGAGTAATGTTTATTACATTATGAGTCGTTTAAAGTTATATTGGGGGAACGGGTTGCACGCCACAACGGAAATGAAAGTAATATATATATATATATATATATATATATATATATATATATATATATATATATATATATATATAATGGGGGAACGGATTGCATGCTGCAACAAACTTATTTAAAAGTCTATATTGGGGGATCAGATTGCACGCCGCAACAGACTTATTTAAAAGTTTATATTGGGGGATCGGATTGCACGCCGCAACAGACTTATTTAAAAGTCTATATTGCGGAATCGGATTGCACGCCGCAACAGACTTATTTAAAAGTCTATATTGGGGGATCAGATTGCATGCCGCAACAGACTTATTTAAAAGTCTATATATATGTTTGATTAAAATATATATATTGGAGGATTGAATATGAATATATTGTGGAAGCGAGTTATACGCTGCAACGGAAATTGGTTGAAATAGTAATTGGTTATGACTGCTGAGTTGGCTTCAACTATAAAAAAATGAGTTACTTGATTATTTCTATTATAGTTGTTGTTACTAATATTGCGTACAGGTTAATGTAAGTGACTTGCCTTAGCCGCGTCACTACTTCGTCGAGGGTAGGCTCAGCACTTACCAGTACATGGGGTCGGTTATACTGATACTATACTATACACTTCTTGTGCAGATATCGGAGTTGGTCCCAGCACCGTACCATAGACTTGCTCGGATTTCAGCTACCCAGAGGAGACTTGAGGTATAATTGCACGGTGTCCGCAGTTCTGAAGTCCCCGTTTACTTTACTTTAGCAGTGTGTTTGTTTCTAGACAGCTTTATTTTATTCGGACCTTTATTTATATTATTCTAGAAGCTCGTGCACTTATGATACTAATTCTGGGATGGTATTTAGACACTATTATTTTTATGGATTATTCACTACATTTCAGACCTTACTTCCATCTTTGTTTCTTTGTTATTAATTAAATTTAAATTTTATTTTAAAATGGATAATATTATTCTAACGTTGGCTTGCCTAGCAAATGAAATGTTAGGCGCCATCACGGTCCCGAAGATGAGAATTTTGGGTCGTGACAATTTTAAATACAATGACAAAATAAATATGTTCCAAATCTGACTGTGCCATCTCATAATGAAGAAACATAGAGGATAATTGACCAACTCATCTTCCTTACAAAGATAGCAACAGTTTATCACAAAACACAATCTTGTGATACAAATATTAATACACTTTATCATTTTTTTTTAAATACAACATATATGCCTACTTACTACCGAATATAAACTATTGAATATTAATAATTAAGTTCTTTAGTGCATCATTCGAAGAATCCGGGTTTGACCGGATGTAAAATTTTATTGTAAAATATAGATAATGTAACGATCCGACCGGTCGTTTTGAGCCCTAGCACGTCGTTCAGCAGTTTGAGGCCATGAATAGATTCACTTCAGTTTAAGGCCTGGAAAAAGCTCCGTATGGTGACTTTGGTATTGGGAGCGCGTCCAGATGTGAATTTGGAGGTCCGTAGGTCATTTTGGGTTCATTTGGCGAAAGTTAGAAATTTGAAGGGTTTTGAGAAGTTTGACCGGGACTGAACTTTTTGATATCGGGGTCGGATTCAAATTCTGGAACTTGTAGTAGGTCCGTAATGTCGAATGTGACTTGTGTACAAAATTTGAGGTCAATCGGAAGTGATTTGATAGGTTCCGACATCGAATGTAGAAGTTTGAAGTTCTAAAGTTCTTTAAGCTTGAATTAGGATACGATTCATGATTTTGTTGTTGTTCGATGCAATTTGAGGCCTCGAGCAAATTTGTAATGTGTTATGAGACTGGTTGGTATGATTGGTTGAGGTCCCGGGGGCCTCGGGTGTGTTTTGGTATGGTTTCGGTTCATTTGGAGTTGTTTTGGAATTGCTGATTCTGGTATCTGGTTTCTTTCTTTGCGAACGCGAAGAAATTCCCGTGTTCACGAAGAAGAAATTTTGGGGGTGCTGGATTTGGACTTCGCGAACACGAAGCAGTGGACGCGAACGCGAGGCAAGGTCTGGTCTAGCTTACGCGAACGCGACGCAGTAGTCGTGAACACGAAGAAGGAATAAATTTGGAAATTGTTAAAAGACGAAAATTAATTTGGAAATCCCCTATTAACAACAGAATTATTTACCTGCCTCATGTTATTGTGTTTACCGTTGTCTCATAAAATCCATAATTTATCATATCATTAATATATTAATTATAGCCCATAGTAAGTGTCAGAGTCGACCTGTCGTCACTACTTCTTCGAGGTTAGGCAGGATACTTACTGGGTACGCATTGATTTACGTACTCATGATACACTTGCTGCACATTTTTGTGTAGGTACACATATGTTTAGCAACCTTGTGGGCTTAGATGCGCGATTATGGCGGAAACTTAGGTGAGCTGCATTCTATCCGACGCTCCGCAGCCAACAGAATCTCCTTCAGAGTACTTACATTTTTTCTGTCCAATTTGTATTCCGGACAACTGTTGTATTTTATTTTACATTCCTAGTTAATGCTCATGCACTTGTGACATCGGGTTTTGGGATGATTATGGATTGCACTGTATTGGAATTTTTTAAGATGTTATTATGTATTTTGTAAATTTTATCTTTTACTATTTAATTGCGGGAAAAAACTATGATTTCAAAAATATTAAAATGAGACCTGAATTAAGTATTTAGTGTTGGCTTGCCCGGAAGCGATGTCCGGCGCCATCACGACCTTTAATTGATTTTGCGTTGTGACAACATGGTATCAGATCACTAGGTTCACTTAGGTCTTACGATTCATGAGTGAGTCAAGTAGAGTCTTGCGGATCGGTACGGAGACATCTGTACTTATCTTCGGGAGGCTACCGGGCTGATAGGAGCACTTCCCTTCTTGATTCCTCATCGTGTGATTTGATACCTTTGAGGCTTATTCCTTCATTTTCTTCCTATTCAATCTTACGCGATGCGAGGCACTTGTTATAAATTAGGAATAGAGGAATTTTAATGGCACTACTGATATAGAGCAGGATGTTTCTCCCTTGGTATTCGATTGGGCTAATGTCGTTGCCTTGTGGAAGGATGTTCTGTCATCTCAGCTCAGTAGCTGTATTTCTGATGGTTTTGGGGCTATGCACCAATTGCTATGATGTTCATGTGTTGTTATCGCACAGTATTAAAGAAATGTTAGGATGCCTGTCTATGCATCGAGGCAGTGAATGACTTGAAAGGAGGTTTTACTCGGAGTATGATTTAGAGATTCAGTATTTTATTTCCGGTGGAGAAAAGGCAATCGGGCTACGAACGTTCAAGTTTGGGTTGATGGAGACATGATATTTTGAGCCCGGTAGAATTTTCATCTGTGTTGTGGTGTTGTCGTCCTTGATTGGATGCGTTAAGTTCGTCGGTGTTGCGATCTTTTTCAAATCGCCTTTGGGGCAGAGTATTGTGAATGGTGCCGGGGAAGCGGCTGTCAGATGTCGCAGTGTGCTATGGTTCAGAATCGAATCAGTAAATCCTAATGTTGATGGCTCGAGAAAGATAATCTTCTAAGAGGTTTAAAGTTGGTGGCGACTCATGTATCGGATGTTACATAAATGGATTCGGGTTTGGAGCAACAATTAGGCAGCGAAGGACGAGGAAGGACATGTGGTAGGTGTCTTGTATTGGTTGAATTGTTAGGAGGTCAAGTGTGAAAAGTGGAAGTTGAGGAGTTTCTTAAAGGATAGGGTTTGGCCAAAGTAGAAGAGTGGCAGAATAGCATATGGGTTCTGTGGTAGGATAGCTGTACGCCTTGAGGAAAGTTTAGAGTGAATTGGGAATTATGGTGGACGGTGATTGGGTCTACGGACTTAATTTATAATATTGGCTATTATACGACGGGAGATTGGATACAACAGAAAGGAGTTGCTTGATATGAAGAAGGATACAACATGACTTTGGATTAGAATGTATTGTCTCACCTTTAGTTGATGTCCATGAGAAGTGAACGGACTGGTGCAGCTAGTGAATAAGCTCGGACTCAGGATGATCTACTGATTTCATAGCAATTGCATCCAGTGCAACGATATTGGAAGATGTCGACATGTAATTTTTACCGGTGGGTTATCTCCTGTGAGCAGGTTAGCGGTCGTGTGGTGTTGATGAAACTTCTGTGAAGAATTCTACTGGATACCCGGTAAGAGATTGAATATGTAAATGTGGCTAGTGTTTCGGAATGTTCATTAAAGGTTAATGGAAAGCTTTCGAGGAATTCGGCGGGTTGATTGTGATAGCTCATGTCGATGAAGGAAGAATCTTGGTGAGTTCCAGGTTTATGCAATAGTAGCTTCAAGCTAAGTGGGAGAGTCCCACCGCCTACAGTTGGATTGCATGGTCGTCTATTTATAAGATTTATGGTTATTGGCATATTGACGGGTTATTAGGACTAAGGGAAGAGAACATCAGTGGTAATTTGAGTAAGCGATTTGAGGAATGTGTGTTATAGTTGGCCTTATTGATTCATGCTCAGGCTTTGGGAAGACCCAGGATTTATGCTTTGTGTAGAGGCGAGTTACAAGGAAGATGATTCGGCCAGGTGCTTCTTTGAGAGGGTGCTCATGTTCTAGCTGAGCTTTGGAGTTGATTATATTTAGGACCAAGTCAGAGTGGATGACTCTCAATAACGGTCCTAGTGGATTCAAAAGTTAAGGTGTGGTGCCTAAGGATTTTGAGTCCATAGTATAATTGAATATCGAGCTTTTGCAGCGGATTATGATAAAGGAGCTTAGAGTGTTCTGTGTTATCTTTTGTCTATGGGGTATCATGAGAGGAAGGGGAGCATATAACTTTGAATTTATAGAAGATTCATCAGAATGGGTGTATCAGTTGAAGACGCGATTATGCACACAATGAGGGTATGAAATGGTTCGTGGATTTTGAGACAATGTGATCATGTGAAATAGGATCACTCAAGATGAGTGCGTATTGAGTTCGCCATGTTTGAATGGAGCTATTGTTATTCCTAAGGCAAGTCCAGGGTAAATTAGAAAGAGTCGGGTTGGTTAGCAATGGTTGAATCGGAATAATGATGGCACTGATCAGCTCCTTCAGTGTGTTGGGTTATTCATGTGATTTGTGACGATATGTGAGAGGTTTGACGGTCGCCGTAACTGATCTTATTTGGAGGCTTTCAAGTATTATTGCATGTTATGTGCAGATGGATCCCGGAAGGGTTATGGTGATTTAGACCACTACTTGCGGTTGGTAGTTTCTACAGATATGAGGATTCAGTCGCGTGTTGCGATGGTTCTCTTGGAATGAGTTAAGTAAAAGGTTTCTATGTGATGAAGTGTTTACCCTACTAGTAGTTTGGAAGTTAAGATGAAATTATTGTACTCTTGCGCATTGGCATGACTAAGTATAGTGATAGGCATGGGATTCTGAAGTTGAGGATTAAGGTTGCAGTTTGGTGTCGACAAGAACGTCAAGAGGTCGGATGAGCGAGAAAGGATTCAGATGGTTAGAGTAAGCTGGTATTATCTTTAGCGTCATCGAAGATCGGTGTCCTGTGTAAGAGGCTTTGAGTAGTGATTTTGAATTTTTGATTTGCTTTACAGTATTTGTGCGGGTGATGGTATGGATGTGCAGACTTGTTATCTGGTGCGGAAGGTCGTGGGAGAACGTCCCACGGGAAGATTGTATAAGTGTGACATGTAGTCACATGATTGATCGAAGATTGGAACCAAGTATGGAGATTGTGGTAGTATTGTTCATGTGAGAATTTTTGCCTAGAGGGCGCTCGGTTCATTTGGTTATTGACTGTGGAGGTTTGTTTCGGATATGATGGTTGTTCTTGTGTGTTATGGGGAAAAGGGTTATTATGAACCCTTGAAAGGTTATTAGACTAATACGGTGCGATCCGAATCGGCTTGAGGTCCGTGGGTGGATCTAGATATGAATGTGGGCTTTATGTCGGGCCGGAGGCGTTCATTTCAGCATAGCGCACCTTGTGAAGGAGTATTCGGACGTTGGATGTTAATTCGTGGTCTTCTACTTCATGTAATACTATATTATGATGTGTCAGTTGTGAAACGGCTTGTTAATTTCATATGTGTTGAGGTTCCGCGCAGCGATGGTGTTGTGTGAGCAGGATGGCTCTCGAGATGCAGATCATGTATCGCACCTTAGTTGTGCTTGAGTTTTGTAGCATATGGCGCTATCTGTTCCCCCATGGGTGGTATTATGCACTTGGCCTGCTTGTGGCCAATATACTAGTATATTGTTTGAATCGAGTTGCACGACGCAACAATGTGATGTTGAGTGCAGTCCCCTATAGCTATTTTTGTGTGTTTTGTTTTCAATTTTCTGAGAAGGTTCATGACACCTTTTCGGTTGTCTAAATTAGTTATGTGGGTTGAGTAATCCTTTCCAGAGTTCGTTTTCCTTATGTATCGCAATCGAGTCTGTAGCTTGTTAGCACATTGTGGCATCATATGAGGTTTTTGCCGTGTCTGAGGTGGCTTATTGCCTAGGCAGCTTGTACTTGGGTGAGACTAGATTATTGGACCTGGGATCAGTACGATCAGATTTTATATCAAATATATTAAAGAGTAAATATTGTTATTCAGTCCATAATGAGGTAATGGTTCTTGTTCGGAGGAGAGACTCCATAAATTGTAATTCAGCAGGTGGCTATGAGTTCTACACATATTTTTTGTCATGGCAGTATTGCAAGAGTCAAAGCAAGGCTTAATTGGTCATGAGGTACACTATGGGCTTCGGTCAGTGGAAATTTTAGATGTTATGCTTTGGAAAGATTTCCTTGGGCAAATAAGTTGCGTGGTGCATGGTAAGAATTCAGTGAGAGTATACAATCATGTATTGGTACATCGCGTATTGATTGAAATAGTGTTTGTATGTTGGAAGCAGGCCTAGTAGAGAATTTTGGACGTTGGAATTTGGCTCTAAGGCTTATTTCCTAAATAAAGGGGATGATCTTCATATGTGCTCAAGCTAGTGTGCTCAGCTAGGTTGTGGAAGCACGAGTGGGTGCACGAGGTGTTAACTAGTGATTTCGGACAACTCCAGAGTAGTTCTTAACACGTTCGAGGACGAACGTATGTTTAAGTGGGAGAGAATGTAACGATTCGACCGGTCGTTTTGAGCCCTAGCACGCTGTTCAGCAGTTTGAGGCTGTGAGTAGCTTCACTTCAGGTATTATGACTTGTACGCGTGGTCAGAATTGAAATTTCGAAAGTTCTGAGTTGATTTGGAAAGAAAATTCTCATTTTGGAAGCTTTAAGTTGGAAAAATTTACTAAGGCTGGATTTTTTAGCAAATGACCTCGGAATCGGGATTTAAAGGTTCCAACAGGTTCGTATGATAATTTTGGAGTTGGGCGTATGTCCGGGTCAAATTTTGGATGACCCGAGAACGTTTCGGCACCTATTGTGGAAGTTGGCATTTTTAGAAGGATTTCTTAAATTTAAGTTGAAGTGCATTTCAATGTTATCAATGTCTGTTTGGGATTCCGAGCCCGGGAATAGCTCCGTATGGTGAATCTAGTGTTGGGAGTGTGTCCGGATGTGGATTTGGAGGTCCGTAGGTCATTTGGCGAAAGTTAGAAATTTTGATATAGGGGTCAGATTCCGATTACGGAAGTTGGAGTAGGTCCGTAATGTCGAATGTGACTTGTGTGCAAAATTTGAGGTCAATCGGACGTGATTTGATAGGTTCCGGCATCGAATGTAGAAGTTTAAAGTTCTAAAGATCTTTAAGCTTGAATTGGGGTACGATTCGTGATTTCGATGTTGTTCGATGAGATTTGAGGCCTCGAGCAAGTTCGTAATGTGTTATGGGACTGGTTGGTATGATTGGTTGAGGTCCCGGGGGCGTCGGGTGTGTTTCGGATCATTTGGAGCTGTTTTGGATATGCTGATTCTAGTATCTGGCTTCCTTCTTCGCGAACGTGAAGGAAGTCCCGCGTTCGCAAAAAAGAAATTTTGGGAGTGCTGGATTTGGCCTTCGCGAACGCGAAGCAGTGGACGCGAATGCGAGGCAAGGTCTGGTCAAGCTTACGCGAACGCGACGCAGTGGTCGCGAACGTGAAGAAGGAAGGGGAGCCAGGACCCTGAGCAATTATGCCTTCGCGAACGCAAAGCTTAGACTGCGAATGCGAAGAAGGAGGACAGTTGGCTATAGCGAACGTGAGAGCTTGAACGCGAACGCGACACTTGTCATGCGAACGCGAAGAAGAACGGGTCTGGGCAGATTGGATTTAATACGGGATTTGGCTCATTCTCTCTCATTTTTCACTGGGATGGACGATTTTTGGAGAGCTTCAAATGGATATTTTCATCATCTATGTCAAGGTAAGTGATTCCCACCTATTGCAAGTTAAATACTTGGTTTATATATGGATTTAAACAAGGAAATTAGTAGAAAATTTGAATTTTGAAGAAAAACCTAGAAATTGGTATTCTTGGATCTTTGACCACGAATTTGATCATGGAATTGGAAATAAATCATACATTTGAGTTCGTGAGGTTATGGGTAATGGTTATCTTCAAAAACTTTTGGAATCTGGGGACGTGGGCCCGAGGGTTGCTTTATCGATTTTTCGCGCGGAGTTAGAAATTGTTATAAATTGATTAATTGTGAGTATTAGAGCATATTTTGATTCGGTTGCAACTTATTTGACTAGTTTTGGAGTGACGGGCATTGGTTTGAGGTGTTAGGGAGGCTTTGGAGCCGGTTACGGAATTTCGGAGCGAAGTAAATCTCTTTTCTAACCTTGTAAGAGGGAATTTACCCCATAGGTGAAATAATTCAATATGTGCTTCTATTTGTGGGGGCTACGTACGTACGAGCTGACAAGAGTCTGTGCGTTGCTACTATAATGCTTATATCCGGGTAGTCTAGGACCCAAATAACGTTATACTTACGATTCTTGCATCCTACTTGTTAATTTAACCGTTTAAAACAAATTGGAACTTGATAAAGGAATTTCAAAAGGGTTAGACTTCACCTACTTTGATTTTGGACGGGTCACTTGACCGTTAATGAGAATTGATATTTAAATGTGTTTATCTTTTGTGGAACGGGCCGAACGCCTCGGTAGATTAAATAGATGCATTGATGGTTTCCACCGTTCGACCCTCCGGCAGTGCACAATTTAATATTATATTGGATCGGGCCGTACGACCTCGGCATGATTTACGCATGACTTAATTGATTGTTTTGGAATTATTGATAATTGATATGGCCTCATTGGCCTGAGATATAAATTGTTAAAAGATGAAAATAAATTTGAAAATCCCCTATTAACAAGAGAATTGTGTACCTGCCTCATGTTATTGTGTTTATTGTTGCATCATAAAATCCATAATTTATTGGTATATTAGTTATAGCCCATAGTAAGTGTCTGAGTCGACCCCTCGTCACTACTTCTTCGAGGTTAGGCGGGATACTTACTGGGTACGCATTGATTTACGTACTCATGCTACACTTGCTGCATATTTTTGTGCAGGTACACATATGTTTAGAGGCCTTGTGGGCGCAGAGGCGCGATTATGGCGGGGACTTAGGTGAGCTGCATTCTATACGACGCTCCGCAGCCAACAGAGTCTCCTTCAGAGTACTTACATTTTTCCTGTCCAATTTGTATTCCGGACAGCTGTAGTATTTTATTTTACATTCTTAGTTAATGCTCATGCACTTGTGACATCGGATTTTGGGATGATTATGGGTTGCACTGTATTGAAATTTTTAAAGATATTATTATGTATTTTGTAAACTCCATCTTTTACTATTTAATTGCGGGGAAAAACTATGATTTCAAAAATATTAAAATGAGACCTGAATTAAGTATTTAGTGTTGGCTTGCCCGACAGCGGTGTCCGGTGCCATCACGACCTTTAATGGATTTTAGGTCGTGACAGATATCCACATATAAGTAAAATAAGTGTCATCGTAAAGGACAAATTAAAAGTGAGCGGTGTATTTACCTCGCATTTCTTCTCTTCATCTATGCCTTGAATAGTATTGAAGTCAGGATCCTAACAAATATAAAAAAATAATTGAGTTCGAAAAAGACTTTAAATATGCAATTTAACGAAAATCTGCAACTTAAATACATGTTTTTGCTACTGATTATCCCATGAGTATGCACATAGAAATTAAAACATATACGAAGAGCAGATCAAAAAATCCAGATTTGCAAATTAAAAAACAGAGAAGCAAAACATGATACATATTGTAGTATATCATTGAGAATCATTTTGAGGATACATATGACTACGGGTGCACAAATGCTTCAATCGGGTTTTTGCTACTGATTATCCATGAATATGCACACATGCAAATAAAAAAAACAGAGTTACCAAAATGAGTATTAGACAATAATAGATTTTTAATACCTTTTCATCTTGTAGAACTGATTCAATCGAGAAAGTAGCATCTCAATTGTAACTGTAACGACCCGACCGGTTATTTTGAGTATTTACGCTCCTTTCAACTATTCGAAATCTTGAATAACTTACTACGAGGTATAATGACTTGTGTGAATTATTGGTTTTGGTTTTAAGGTATTTCGGAGTTAGCTTGAAAGAATGAATTTAATGTTGGAAGCTTAAGTTGAAATAGTTAACCGAATATTGACTTATGTGTAAACGATCTCGGATTTGAATTCTGGAAATTCCAGTAGCTCCGTATGGTAATTTTGAACTTAGAAGCATATCCGAAAAATTATTTGGAGGTCCGTAGTAGAATTAGGCTTGAAATGGAGAAAGTTGAATTTTTGGGAAGTTTGATCGGGGAGTTGACTTTTTGATATCGGAGTCAGAATTCAGTTCTGAAACTTTTCATAGATCTGTTATGTCATTTATGAGTTGTGTATAAAATTTGAGATCAATCAGAATTGATTTGTTACATTTCGGCGCAAAATATAGAAGTTGGAAGATTTGAAAACGCATAATTCGATTCGATGCGCGATTCGTAATTTCGGCGTTGTTTGGCATAGTTTGAAGCCTCAACTAAGTTCGTATTGTATTTTGGAACATTTTGGTATATTTGGTTAAGGTCCCGAGGGCCTCGGGCGGATTTCAGAAGGTTAACGGAATGGATTTCGGACAAAAGAAGTTGCTGGGAAGTTTTCTGCCGCAGAAGCTGTTTTGGACAGCAACTGGTGCAATCGCAGAGCTGATTTTGAAAGCTTATATCTCAAAATCTATAAAGAATCTGAAAATTATCAAAACATAAAAGTTGTAGCCTTTTGATTATAGTTTCAATAAAATTAAACCATTCATCATTTGAACATTTGTACAGAAAGTTATGGTCGACTGAATGAAGACCGGTAAAGCAGTTTCGCCAAAAATTCTGATGCGTGGAGCCCATTTTGGAAGTTTATATATCTAAATCTATAAGGAATCTGAAAATTATCAAAACATTAAAGTTGTAGACCTTGGATTCTAGTTTCCATAAAGTTAAACCATTCATCATTTAGACATTTGTAAAGAAAGTTATGGTTGACTAAATAAAGGCTGGTAATAGTTTATATTTACGGTAGTTAGCCATTTTTACTCATTTTTGAGTTTTGAGCCTTGGATTTGGGCGATTCCAAAAGGATGTTTTACGACTTCAACCTGGGTAAGTGTCCTATATCCAAAAGTAATTATATTTCATAAATCCATGGTTATATTCATTATTTATTTCGGATTTAAATGGAAGAAATCAAGATTTTTGCAAATCTTTTCAAGAACGAAAATTTTATATTTGGAGGTCGAGTTGTTATTGGAATTTGATAAAATTGGTATGGGTGGACTCGTAATTGAATGGGTTATCGAATTTTGTGAGTTTTGTCAGATTTCGATACGTGGACCCCACGAGCGATGTTTGAGTTAAATTTCGGATTTTTATGGAAAATTTGCATTTTCTGATGGAATTACTCCCAATAAATTTTATTGACTAAATCGAATTATTTGTGGCTAAATTCGAGGTGTTTGGAGGCCAATTCACGAGGCAAAGGCTTAGCAGAATAAGAATTTCACGGTTTGAGGTAAGTAACAGTTTTAAATCTTGTCTTGAAGGTATGAAACCCCGAATTTTGTGTCATGTGATTATTTCGGAGGTGACGCATATGCCAGGTAACGGGCGTGTGAAACTGTCACTTGGTCCGTCCCGTAAAACTGTAAAGTTGAATAACTTGTTGTTAGCTATATGCTCTCTCTATGTGTTAAAGAAATTTGACTGTAAATCATGCTTAGGCTATGTGATAGTACTGTTGGGAACCGCATAGGTCGCGTACTTTTTGAATTATTTGCTAATTGTTGTCTTGTACTCAGTCATGATTTTTCTTGCGTATCATATCTCAGTCTTTCTTGATTTTGTTGATACACTATGTTGTCTTTGTTTGGGCTGATCTTTGTTATTTCCGACAGCCCGAGAGACTAGAGAGGTTGATGACTGAGTAAGGCCGAGGGCCTGTCGGTGAGGTATGGATATTATAGTACGTGAGTTGTCTGTACAACACGTGAGTTGTCCATGCGGGATATTATGGCACGTGAGTTGTCCGTACAACACGTGAGTTGTCCATGCGGGATATTATGGCACGTGAGTTGTCCGTACAGCACGTGAGTTGTCCATGCGGGATATTATGGCATGTGAGTTGTCCGTGCAGCACGTAAGTTGTCTGTGCGGATTATAGCGCTTGGGCTGTAGGAGCCCCTCCGGAGTCTATACACCCCAGTGAGCGTGGGTACCCATTGAGTGTGAGTGCTGAGGGCTGAGAGCCGAGTGATGAGTTGAGTGATTGTTGCCTGAGAGGCTGTACTTGCCTTGCATTTGTTGTTGCACTTGGTTGCTATCTGTCATTGTTGTGAAATCTTTGAAAGATGTTATATCCGGATTACATGAAATTGAACTGTATAAAATTGATTTGACTTAAACTGCAGTATTTGAAAGCACGTCTATTCTTTGCTGGAGTTACTGAAAGTGAACTATAATTGTGTAGCTCGTCATTATTTTAGTTGAGCCGAATGGTTGAGCTGTTGTAACGAGATGAGTGACTGTTGCCCTGAGAGGCTGTACTTTCTTTTCATTTGTTGTTGCACTTAGTTGCTATCTATCATTGTTGTGAAATTCACTGAAAGATTTTATATCCGGATTACATGAACTTGAACTGTATAAAACTGATTTGACTTAAACTGCTGGAATTACTGAAAGTGAACTATAACTGTGTAGCTCGTCACTATCTTCAGTTCCTTATTAATTATTGTTACTTGCTGAGTTGGTTGTACTCATAATACACCCTACACTTCGTGTGCAGATCCAGGTGTTCTCGGATATAGCGGGTGTTGATTCTTTCGCACGGTTGACTTTTTCGGAGATTCAGAGGTAGCAGTTCTACATTTGGTCTCAGACTATTATGGACCGTATTTTCATACTCGTATTCATATTAGATGCTCATTTACTTAGTAACACCAGGTTTTGGGAGTGTTTGTATTGGTATTTGCAAGATTTGTGGATTGTGTTTAAATATTATACTTTCAAACTTAATAGAAATTGTGGTTTATTGAGATTGTCGGCTTGCCTAGTATCGAGATAGGCGTTATCACGACAGGTGAGATTTTGGGTCATGACAAGTTAGTATCAGAGCCTTAGGTGACATAGGTCTCACGAGTCATGAGTAGGTTTAGTAGTCTTGTGGATCGGTACGGAGACGTCTGTACTTATCTTCGAGAGGCTGCCAAAACCTTAGAAAAATTTCACTTTCTTGTATTCTATCGTGCGGAATTGATTCAGCTTGAAACATAACTCTTTGAATTCCTTCCACACATTCGTGTGCGCATGTGAGCGCTCAGTATCAGTTCTGCATCGCTGGCTTGTGATTCCATAAACGAGGTTCGAGATGTGTCTTTTGTGTTTTAGTGATGGGTCAGTCTGGAGGACTTGAGGCCACGGTTAGACCGCAACTTAAGCTCGGTAGCTTCAGTTGTAACGCGTACATTTGGAAGCATATGTCCGGTAATGTCCCTACGAGTGGAATTTGTGGCTCGATGAGCGGTGGAAGTGACTATATGATGAGTATGATGTGAATGTGGCATGTGTCAGGTGGGTTGAATGAGACGGATAAAGTTTATTTATGACTCAAGAGTCTGCTATTGGGTACTTGATACCTGTTTTGATATGATGTGCAGTTTTGAGCTGTGAGTGCGTTGAGGGATCTGTCATGTTGTTTAATTGTGGAGCGAAGTAGATTTTTATGTCATGTTGATAAGTTCAAACTCACAAATTTTAAGTGATTCTGTGGTAATTGTGGGTGCGAAAGGGTATAACAAGATGCCAACTTGAGGCTAAGCAGGTGGTTTATCTCTTGCGGAGTAATCTACGTAGGTGTTCTCCTTACAATGTTGAGTGGAGAGTTTCTTTTCTATCAGCGGGGCGTATGTGTTGAGATTTGAATTTGAATCCGGTTGAGAAAGTTGACTTGATTGTCACGAGAATAAATGCAAACTTAGCGGATGATTGAGGTATTTTATGGTGGGTGTTGCATAAACTTGAGAAGAATTTTCGTTGAACTGACTGCAGTATTATGGCAGTAATAAAGTATGGGTATTATGAGTTATCGAGTATTTTATTCTATGGCTTTGAGCCAAGTGGGGGAGTCTGCTATTGACAATTCAATTTCATGGATATACGTTAAATTTTAGTTTTGGTCTGAGGCATACTTGTGGTTTAGTTATGACTTACAGAGGTGGAGATCGAAGATGACTCGGGTAAGTAAATTCCTGGATACGGGTTACATTGCACTTTATGAAAATATAAAAATTATGGAATGATTAAGTTATTATTTTGAAGGATGTAGTGCCCACGAAGTATGAATTTGATTGGTCGTGTTAAGGAAGGGTTACTTATTTGAGTGTTGATTTTGCTAAAGGAGAACATGTCGTTTGGCCCGTTTGGGGCGGAGTAAATTAGATTTGAGCAGAGTGGATGACTCTCGAAAGAGTTCTAATGGATTCAAAATGTATATGTGAAAATTAAAAAAATTTCAAATTTGTATATCACTAGAATCAGTTACTTAGATTGAATTGTATCGGGACATGCGATAATTTTGTTTGACAATGGATTCTATATTTCAGTATAATAAAGGAAAGAGGAACAATATTAAATTCGCATAAGGTATTTTCAGAGTAAGTGTTACGGTTGGGGTAATTATGAAGGTGCTTAAGAAGAATACAGTGGCTTATGGTCCTTAAGGCAATGTGGTTTTATGTTAAGATGTCTTATAGTGAGCTTTGGGTAAGGATAGAAGTGTTCTGACAAGGAGAAATGTCAACTTGAGGGTAATTCAGAAGAAAGTCGGAGAAAATATGACAAATGGGTAACATGCTGGATCAGTATGGTAATGGTATGCTCGGTTCTTTTGGTTCTTATGATGAGGTGGGGCTTTACGGGTGTTTTCTTGCAATACTCTCGGATTTGGCAACCTGTATGGCTTGGTGGAGTTACAGGAATTCAGTTCTGATAGCTTGGTTATGTGCAAATAGATTTTAAAGTGTTCATGATGGTTTCTACCATGGTTTGAACCAGATATTTTCTACCAGTGTATGCAATGTGTTGTGTATTGTGATTTCCTCCTGGAAAGAAGTAAGAGAGAGGTTTCTAACTAATAGGGTATGTAATTTGCTGGTGACTTAGAGTTTATAATGAGATTCTTGTGCCTTTCACATGATAGATGTGGTGTGTTGTGCAGGATTTAGATTTACATGCACAAGGTGGCAGTTCATTCTTGAAAGGAAGATCACAAATTTTGGACAGAATAGTCAGTTTCAGATATTTAGATGAATGTTATAACTGCTCGATGATCCCTGAGAAGGGTGCGCATTTCAAAAGGTGCATTGTGTTTTGACTTACGGATGTTCATCGGTATTGCGGTACTCACCTGGTTGATAGACTGCTGATATTCAAATTATTGCTATGTGGCACGGAAAAATTATAAAAGTATTCCTCGTGGGATGATCGTGAATGGAAGATGTGTTAGTCATTCTAGTGCTGGAGTTGGGATCGGTTACGGTGATTCATGTATTCGATTAATTTGGAGACTGGGAGTTCTTAGAAGTATATTGTTTCGAGTTGCGGCCTGTTTGAGGTGAGTATTTTATTTTAACTCAATGGAGGTACTAGTTGTGTTACTTATTTGTGATAACTACGCGCCACGAGTGCGTACATATGGGAGGTTTGAGAATTCATACTCGAAAGAAGGCTTAGGCAAAGATATGCCTAGAGTTGACTATTAAGCGTAAAGTTATAACATTTTTCGTATTCGTACCTTTGTCGAGAACTATCTGGACTACACTTGAGGTTACAAAGAGACTAATTCCCTCAATAAATTGGATAGTTACTATTTCTGCATTAAATTGCTGATCTAAAGTATGATAGCAGACTTTGCACATGCTTACACTATGGCGTGTTATTTATACCAGTCTAGAAGCATGAGAATCTTATTTTATTATTATATACAAGTGTACTTGTTTAATTACTCCTGTATGATATGCTGGGACTGGAGGCCTGTGACCATGCCGGGTGATTCATATTATTGGCACGTGAGTTGTCCGTGCCGTGTGTGAGAATTTTATTTCTATGATAAATTATCTGATTCATTAATTTCCTTCCTCTACAATTGTGCACATGCGCCTACAGTTATCCTCTTCACGAAATTTGAGGAGTTGGTTGTAACATTGTGGTTGTGGTGGTGCTTGTTGAACTTGCAATACGGTTCTCTTCCTTGAGACATCTCCCTTATTTGGGTACACGAATTGCGCAGTTGTGGCTTGAGTTATATTGATGTCGCGTGTCTGTGGGATAGTTGTGTTTAATAAAATAAAGTCATTGGATCTAGAATGGGTACTATCAGACTTGATTATGGTATATTCGGGAAGATAATATTGAAAGTCGGCTAAGAAAGTGATTATGTTTCTGGTTGGGGCGAGAGAGCTCCATGACTTGTTGATCTGATAAGGGGTCATGAGAATTTTGCATGTTTCTTTTATTATCAGCAGTGTATGAAGGTTTTGGAATGAGGTTTAATACTTGCACTTGGTAAGTTTGGAGTAATTACTGTGACCGGGAATGGTGTTGCGAGCATGTGAGTTGTGTAGTAAGTAATGTAATTATATCTGGGGTTATGGCTATGGCTTGATACAGCTTGTTCAGAATTATACGGTGTGTGAGATTTATGTCACGACCCAAAATACTTTAAAAGTCGTGATGGCGCCGGACACTACTGTCAGGCAAGCCAACACCAATAGTTAGTAAATTCTCATTTTAATATTTCTGAAATCGTAAATTTCCTTCAATTAAATAATAAATGATGAACTTCACAAAGTAAATAATAATGTTTTTCGCAAATTTCAATTCTGAATAAACCCATAATCATCCCAAAATCCGGTGTCAGAAGTTCATGAGCATCAACTAGGAATATAAAATAAAATACAGCGTCCGTCCGGAATACAAATTTGGACAGAAAAGAAAATACAAATACTCTGAATGAGACTCTGCTGGCTGTGGATTGTCTCACAAGATACAGCTCACCCAAGTCCCTGTATCAACCACGCTGCTACGCTCACAAGGCCACTAGCCATACATGTACATGTACAACAAAATGTACAGCAAGTATAGTATGAGTATGAAAATACCGCGTACCCAGTAAGTATCCCGTCTAACCTCGAAAAAATAGTGATGAGAGGTCAACTTCGACACTTACTAGTGGTCCAATAATATCAAGTACAGTAACGAAGTGAATAAATATGAAATCGAGTAAATGTATGAAATAAACATGTATAAAATACGTAGTATGATTCCCCTCTTTACAATTTTACTCAGGCTCTTAACTAGCAAGTTCCCTCCGTAACCGTAGAATATATATAGAGATAGTGGATCTCACCAAAGAGGTTGTCATAAATTAAATCAGGGAAAAACCTCATATAGACTGGCCTCTTGCCAAATATTACGCACGATTCTATGAAGATAATATATATAGGAAATGCTGAGGCGTATGGCCCGATCCAACATAAAATTAAATTGTGCACTGCCGAGGGTCGAACGACGTGAACCATAGATGCATCTATTAACCTACCGAGGCGAACGGCCCGCTCCCATAAGAGTGTGGTACATAAATCCTGGTGAGGCAAACGACCCGATCCCATAAGAGTAGTAGGAAATACCTCGCTCGCAGTCCAATATAAATTTAACATTAAAATCATATCTCTTTTTTGATTCTTTTCAAAATAAGGAAAATTCTGCTTGTAACTTTTTAAGGAAATTACCCCACTCGCGAAACATACATGCGACGTGGTTACACATAGATTTCTTCAGCTATTATAATATTCCTCAATTCTTTTCGAAATTACGAAGTTCAGATGAAACTTTTTAAATCCTAAGTTCTTCAATTTCAACTCCTTTCAAAACATTTAATAAGCGAGACTCAATCTCGCTCCCCCTCAAGGCAAATAATAAACATAAATCAATAACAATATCAACAAGGCATGATGTGAGCCTAAAACTACCCGAACGTAGGCATCGCTAGTAGCTACGTAGGGACTCTCGTCACCTTGTGCGTACGTAGATCCCACAAATAAAAGCAGACAATAATTTAGTTCACCTATGGGGTTAATTCCCTCTTACAAGGTTAGAAAGGAGACTTACCTCGCTCCCTAGTTCCAAAACCAGCTTCCGAGCCCTTCAAACAACTCAAATCGATGCTCAACGCTCCAAAACTAGCCTATAATTATGCAAACCCATTAATATACACTCGAATACCCATTATAATCCAATTTATAACAATTTCTAACTCCGCTCGAAAAATTAATAAAGCAACCCTCGAACCCACGTGCCCGGATTCCGAAATTTTTTGAAGATAACCATTACCCATAACCTCACGAACTCAAATGTATGATTTATTTCCAATTCCATTCCCAAATTCGTGGTCAAATATCCAAGAATACCAATTTCTAGGTTTTTCTTCAAAATTTAAATTTCTACAAATTTTCATGTTTAAATCCATATATAAACCAAGTATTTAACTTGCAATAGGTGGGAATCACTTACCTTGACATAGATGATAAAAATCTCCCCTTGAAGCTCTTCACAAATCGTCCATCCCAGTGAAAAATGATAGAGAATGAGCCAAATCTCGTATTAAATCCAATCTGCCCACACCCGCTCGTCTTCGTGTTCGCGTGACCAGTGTCGCATTCTCGAAGGCCTGACCATGCATAGCATCGCATTCACGTTCAAGATCTCGCATCTGTGGTAGCCAACTGCCCTCCTTCTTCACGTTCGCAGTCTAAGCTTCGCGTTCGCGAAGGCTTAATGGCTCAGGGTCCCGGCTCCCCTTCCTTTTTTGCGTTCGCGACCACTGCGTCGCGTTCGCGAAAGATTGACCAGACCTTACCTCGCGTTCATGTCCACTGCTTCGCGTTTGCATAAGCCAAATCCAGCATCCCCAAAATTTCTTCTTCACGAACTTGGGACTTCCTTTGCGTTCGCAAAGAAGGAAACCAGACACCAGAAACAGCAGTCCAAAAATGCTCCAATTTGGTCCGAAACACACCCGAGGCCCCCGGGACCTCGTCCAATCACACAAACCAGTCCCTTGACATAACACGGATTTGCTCGAGGCCTCAAATCACATCAAACAACATCGAAACTATGAATCACCCTTCAATTCAAACTTAATGAACTTTGAAATTTCAAACTTCTACAATTGATGCCGAAACCTATCAAATCACGTCCGATTGACCTCAAATTATGCACACAATACACATTCGGCATTACGGACCTACTCCAACTTTCGGAATCAGACATCCGACCCCGATATCAAAAAGTTCACTCCCGGTCAAACTTCTCAAAAACCTTCAAATTTTTAACTTTCGCCAAATGACCCCAAAATGACCTACGGATCTCCAAATCCACAACCGGATGCGCTCCCAACACCAGAATCACCATACAAAGATATTCTCAGGCTCGGAATCCCAAACGGATATTGATAACATTGAAATGCACTTCAACTCAAATTTAAGAAATCCTTCTAAAAAAATGCCAACTTCCATAATTGGTGTCGAAACCTTCCCGGGTCATCCAAAATTCGACCCGGACATACGCCCAAGTCCAAAATCATCATACGAACCTGTTGAAACCTTCAAATCCCGATTCCGAGGTCGTTTACTCAAATATCCAACCTTAGTCAATTCTTTCAACTTAAAGCTTCCGAAATGAAAATTCTCTTTCCAAATCATCTCTGAACTTCCAAAATTTCAATTCCGACCACGCGTACAAGTCATAATACCTGAAGTGAAGCTACTCATGGCCTCAAACTGCTGAACGACGTGCTAGGGCTCAAAACGACTGGTCGGGTCGTTACATTCTCTCCCACTTAAACATACGTTCGTCCTCGAACGTGTTTAAGGACTGTTCTAGATTTGTCTGAAATCACCGTTTAACACCTCGTGCACCTGCCCAACTTACAATTTATGGAGTATATCCTCCCAACAAGAATCATTACCTCTTTATGGACTGAATAAAAATATTTACTCTTTAATATGTTTCATGTTAAATGTGATTGTACTGATCCGAGGTCCAATAATCTCATCTCACCCCAGTACAACCTGCCCAAGCAGTAAGCCACCTCAGACACGGCAAAAGCCTCATATGATGCCACAATGTGCTAACAAGCTACGGACTCAATTGCGATACATAAGGAAAACGAACTCTGAAGAGGATTACTCAACCCGCTTAACTAGTTTAGACAACCAAAAAGGTGTCATGAACCTTCCTCAGAAAATGGAAAAAAAACACACAAAAATAGCTATAGGGAACTGTACTCAACATTACACTATTGCGGCGTGCAACCCGACCCAAACAATATACCCGTGGCGGTGTGCCACCCGATCCACAGACAAAATATACATAAGGAGATACTTACCGAGCTAGAATGCTCATAACTACGAAATACCCGAATATTGGCCACAAGCACGCCAAGTGCATAATACCATCCCTGGGGAGACAGATAGCGCCATACGCTAAAAACCTCAAGCACAACTAAGGTGCGATATATGATCTGTATCTCGAGAGCCATCCTGCTCACAAAACACCATCGATACACGAAACCTTAACACATATGAAATTAACAAGCCATTTCAAAACTCACACGACACAATATAGTATTACATGAAGTAGCCAGCGACGAATAAACATCCAACGTCTGAATACTCCTCCACAAGGAGCGCTATGCTGAAATGAACACCTCCAGCCCGACATAGAGCCCACATTCATATCTAGATCCACCCACGGACCTCAAGCTGATTCGGATCGCACCGTACTAGTCTAATAACCTTTCAAGGGTTTATAATAACCCTTTTCCCATAACACACAAGAACAACCGCCATATCCGAAACAAACCTCCACAGTCCACAACCAAATGAACCGAGCGCCCTTCAGGCATAAATTCTTACATGAACAATATTACCGCAATCTCCATACTTGGTTCCAATCTTCGATCAATCAAGTGACTATATGTCACACTTATACAATCTTCCCGTGGGATGTGATCCCACGACCTTCCGCACCAGATAACAAGTCTGCACATCCATACCACCGGCCGCACAAATGCTGTAAAGCAAATCAAAAGTCCGAAATCACTACTCAAGCCTCTTACACAGGATACCGATCTCAGGTGATACTAAAGACAATACCAGTTTACTCTAACCATCTGAATCTTTTCCTGCTCATCCGAGCTCTTGACATTCTTGTCGGCACCAAGCTTTAACCTTCATCCTCAACTTCCGAATCCCATGTCGATCACTGCACTTAATCATGCCAATGCGCAAGAGTACAAGAATTCCATCTTAACTTCCGAACTACTAATAGGGTAAACACTTCACGACATAGAAACCTTTTACTTAACTCATCCCAAGAGAACCATCGCAACATGTGACTGAATCCTCATGTCCGCAGAAAATACCAACCTAAAGTAGTGGTCTAACCCACCATAACCCTTCTGGGATCTATCTGCACATAACATGCCATAATACTCGAAAGCCTCCAAATAAGATCAGTTACGGTGACCGTCAAACCTCGTACGTACCGTCACCAATCACATGAGTAACCCGACACACTGAAGGAGCTGATAATTGCCATCATTATGCCGATTCAACCATTACTAACCGATCCGACTCCTTCTAATTTACCCTGTACTTGCCTTAGGAATAATAATAGCTCCATTCAAAACATAGCAAACTCAATCCGCACTCATCCTGAGTGATCCCATTTCACAAGACAATGTTGTCTCAAAAACCCACGAACCATTTCATACCCTCCTTGTGCGCATAATCGCGTCTTAAACGGATACACCCATTCTGATAATTCTTTTATAAATCCAAAGTTACATGCTCTCATTCCTCTCATGATACCCCATAGAACAATGATAACACGGAACACGCCAAGCTTCTTTATCATAATCCGCTGCAAAAGCTCGATATTCAACCATACTATGGACTCGAAATCCTTAGGCACCTTACTTTAACCTTTGAATCCATAAGGACCGTTGTTGAGAGTCACTCACTCTGACTTGTCCCCGAATATAATCGAACTTCAAGGCCCTGTTAGCACATGAACACCCTCTCAAAGAAGCAACCGGCTGAATTTCTTTTCTTATACAACATTCCACACGAAGCATGGGCTTTGAGTCTATCCCACGCCTGAACACGAGTCGATAGGGCCAAATATAGCCCACATTCCTCAAATCCTTTGCTCGAACTACCACTGATGTTCTCTTTCTTTTGTCATGGAAGCCCACCAGTACACCGATAACCAGAAACCGCACTAGTTGGCAACTACACAATCCAATCAGAGACGGTGGGGCTTTCCCACTTAGCCTGAAGCTACTATTGCATGACCCTGGAACCTACCAAGATTCCTTATCTCCTATTTACATGACCTTGCACAATCAACCCGCCAAATTTCCTCGAAATCCTTATGTTAAACATTTCATGAACATTCGGAATCACTAGACACATTCACATATTTGACCTCTTACTGGATAACCAGTAAAATTCTTCGTTGAAGCTTCATCAACACCACGCAACCACTAACCTACTCACGGGAGATATCCCACCCGTGGAAATTCCATGCCGACATCCTCCAACAACGCTGCACTGAATACAATTACTACGAAGCCAATAAACCATCCTGAGCACGTGCTTATTCACCAGTTGTACAACTCTGTTCACTCCTCATGGACACCAACTAAAAGTGCAACAATACATTCCAATCTAGAGTCATGTTGTATCCTGCTTCATATTAAGCGACTCCCTTATGTCACACGCAATCTTCCTCAATATAGCAGCCAATATTCCAAATTTAGCCCGCAGACCTGGTCACTGACCACCGTGAATCCTAAATCACTCTAAACTTTCCTCAGGGTGTGCAGCTATTCTACCACGGAACCTATATGCTACCCTGCCACTCTCCCACTTTGGCCAAACCCTCTCCTTTAAGAAACTCCTCGACTTCTACTTTTCACACTAGACCTCCTAACAATTAACCCACCGCAAGACACTCCCACATGTCCTTCCTCGTCCTTCGCTGCCCAATTGTTGCTCCAAACCCGAATCCATCTTTGTAACATCCGACACATGAGTCGCCACCAACTCTAAACCTCTTAGAAGATCATCTTTCTCGAGCTATCAACATTAGGATTTACTGATTCAATTCTGAACCACAGCACACTGCGATATCTGACAGCTGCTTCCCCGACACCATTCACAATACTCTGCCCCAACGGAGATTTGAAGAAGACAGCAACACCGGTGAACTTAACGCATCTAATCAAGGACAACGACACCACACCACATATGAAAATTCCACCGTGCTCGAAATACAAATTCGTATTACTCCATCAACCCAAACTTGAACATTCCTAGCCCGATTGCCTTTCCTCCGCCGGAAATAAAATACTGAATCTCTGAATCATGCTCTGAGTAAAACCTCCTTTCAAGTCATTCACTGCCTTGACGCATAGACAAGCGTCCTACAATTTCTTTAATACTGTGCGATAACAACTCATGAACATCATAGAAATTGGTGCATAGCCCAAAAACCATCAGAAATACAGCTACTGAGCTGAGATGATAGAACATCCTTCCACAAGGCGACGACATTAGCCCAATCGAATACGCAGGGAGAAACATCATGCTCTATATCAGTAGTGCCATTAAAATTCCTCGATTCCAAATTTATAACAAGCGCTTCGCGTCGCTTAAGATTGAATAGGAAGGGAATGAAGGCATAAGCCTCAAAGGAATCCAATCGCACGATGAGGAATCAAGAAGGGGAGTGCTCCTATCAGCCTGGTAGTCTCTCGAAGATAAGTACAGACGTCTCCGTACCGATCCGCACGACTCTACTAGACTCGCTCATGACTCGTGAGACCTAAGTGAACCTAATGCTCTGATACCATGTTTTCACGACCCAAAATCCTTGAAAAGTCGTGATGACGCCGGACACTACTGTCACGCAAGCCAACACCAATAATTAGTAAATTCTCATTTTAATATTTTTGAAATCGTAAATTTCCTTCAATTAAATAATAAATGATGAACTTCTCATTGTAAATAATAATGTTTTTCGCAAATTTCAATACTGAATAATCCCATAATCATCCCAGAACCCGGTGTCACAAGTTCATAAGCATCAACTAGGAATATAAAATAAAATACAGCGTCCGTCCGAAATATAAATTTGGACAAAAAATAAAATACAAATACTCTGAAGGAAACTCTACTAGCTGCGGATCGTCTCACAAGATACAGCTCACCAAAGTCGTCGTATCAACCACGCTACTACGCTCACAAGGCCACTAGCCATACATGTACTTGTATAACAAAATGTACAGCAAGTGTAGTATGAGTATGAAAATACCGCGTACCCAGTAAGTATCCCGTCTAACCTCGAAGAAGTAGTGACGAGAGGTCGACTTCGACACTTACTAGTGGTCCAATAATATCAGGTACAGTAACGAAATGAATAAATATAAAACCGAGTAAATGTATAAAATAAACATGTATAAAATACGTGGTATAATTTCCCTCTTTACAATTTTGCTCAAGCTCTCAACTAGCAAGTTCCCTCCGTAACCGGAGCATATATATAAAGATAGTGGATCTCACCAAAGAGGTTGTCATAAATCAAATCAGGGAAAAACCTCAGATACACTGGCCTCTTACCAAATATTACGCACGATTCCATAAAGATAATATATATATGAAATGCCGAGGTGTACCACCTGATCCAATATAAAAGTAAATTGTGCACTGCCGAGGGTCGAACGGCGCAAACCATAGATGCATCTATTAACCTGTCGAGGCGAACAGCCCAATCCCATGAGAGTGTGGTACATAAATCCTGCCAAGGCGAACGGCCCGATCCCATAAGAGTAGTAGGAAATACCCCGCTCGCGAATTATTCATGTGACGCAATCAAACAAAATTTTAAGGAATCACTCCGCTCACGGATCATACTTGCGATGCGGTCCAATATAAATTTAACATTAAAATAATATCTCTTTCTTGATTCTTTTCAATATAAGGGAAATTCAGCTTGTAGCTTTTTAAGGAAATTACCCCACGCGCGAAACATACATGCGACGCGGTTACACATATATTTCTTCATCTATTATAATATTCCTCAATTCTTTTCGAAATTACGAAGTTCAAATGAAACCTTTTAAATCCTAAGTTCTTCAATTTCAACTCCTTCAAAACATTTAATAAACAGACTCAATCTCGCTCCCTCTCAAGGCAAACAATAAACATAAATTAATAACAATATGAACAAGACAGGATGTGAGCCTAAAACTACCCGGACGTAGGAATAACTAGTAGCTACATACGGACTCTCGTCACCTCGTGCGTACGTAGTCCCCACAAATAGAAGCACACAATAATTTAGTTCACCTATGGGGGTTAATTACCTCTTACAAGGTTAGAAAGGAGACTTACCTTTCTCCGTAGTTCCATAACCGGCTTTCGAGCCTTCCAAAAAACCCGATTCGATGCTCAACGCTCCAAAACTATCCATAATTATGCAAACCCATTATTATACACTCGAATACCTATTATAATCCAATTTATAGCAATTTCTAACTCCGCTCAAAAAATCGATAAAGCAACCATCGGGCCCACGTGCTCGGATTCCTAATATTTTTGAAGATAACCATTACTCATAACCTCACTAACTCAAATGTATGATTTATTTCCAATTCCATGCCCAAATTCGTGGTCAAAAATCCAAGAATACCAATTTCTAGATTTTTCTTCAAAATTCAAATTTCTACAAATTTTCATGTTTAAATCTATATATAAACCAAGTATTTAACTTGAAATAGGTGGGAATCACTTACCTTGACATAGATGATGAAAATCTCCCCTTGAAGCTCTCCAAAAATCGTCCATCCTAGTGATAAATGAGAGAGAATGAGCCAAATCCTATATTAAATCCAATCTGCCAAGACCCGTTCTTCTTCGTGTTCATGTGACCAGTGTCGTGTTCGCGAAGACCTGACCATGCACAGCATCGCGTTCAAGATTTTGCATTCACGGTAGCCAACCGCCCTCCTTCTTCGCGTTCGCAGTCTAAGCTTCGCGTTGCGAAGGCTTAATGGCTCAGGGTCCCGTCTCCCCCTCCTTCTTCGCGTTCGCGACCACTATGTCGCGTTCGCGTAAGCTTGGCCAGACCTTGCCTCGCATTCGCCTCTACTGCTTCGCGTTCGCGAAGGCCAAATCCAGTACCCCCAAAATTTCTTCTTCGCGAATGCGGGACTTCCTTCGCGTTCACGAAGAAGGAAACCAGACACCGAAAACAACAGTCCAAAATAGCTCCAATTTGGTCCGAAACCACCCTGAAATAACACGGACCTGTTCGAGGCCTCAAATCACATCAAACAGCATCAAAACTACGAATCACCCGTCAATTTAAACTTAATGAATTTTGAAATTTCAAACTTCTACAATCGATGCCGAAACCTATCAAATCACATCCGATTAACCTCAAATTTTGCACACAAGTCACATTCAACATTACGGACCTACTCCAACTTCCAGAATCGGAAATCCGACCCCGATATCAAAAATTCCACTCCCGGTCAAACTTCTCAAAAACCTTCAAATTTCTAACTTTCGCCAAATGACCCCAAAATGACCTACAGACCTCCAAATCCACTTTCGGACGCGCTCCCAATACCAGATTCACCATACGGAGCTATTCCTAGGCTTGGGATCCCAAACGGACATTGATAACATTGAAATGCTCTTCAACTCAAATTTAAGAAATCCTTCTAAAAAATGTCAACTTCCATAATAGGTGCTGAAACGTTCCCGGGTCATCCATAATTCAACCCGGATATACCCCCAAGTCCAAAATCATTATGCGAACCTGTTGGAACCTTCAAATCCCGATTCTGAGGTCGTTTACTCAAAAATCCAATCTTAGTTAATTCTTCTAACTTAAAGCTTCCAAAATAAAAATTCTCTTTCCAAATCAGCTCTGAACTTCCGAAATTTCAATTCTGACCACGTGTACAAGTCATAATATCTTAAGTAAAATTACTCATGGCATCAAACTATTGAACGACGTGCTAGGACTCAAAATGACCGGTCGGGTCGTTACAAGTTAGATCTTGGATAGAATTCTGGGTGGAGCATTTACGCTCCTTTCAACTATTTGAAGTCTTGAATAACTTCCTACAAGGTATTATGACTTGTGTGAATTGTCCGTTTTGGTTTTAAGGTATTTTGGAGTTAGCTTGGAAGAATAAATTTCATTTTGGAAGCTTAAGTTGAAATAGTTGAGTGGATGTTGACTTATGTGTAAACGACCTCAGATTCGAATTCGGAAAATTTCAATAGCTCCGTATGGTGATTTTGGACTTAGGAGCGTGTCCGAAAAATTATTTGGAGGTCCGTAGTAGAATTAGGCTTGCAATGGCGAAAGTTAAATTTTTGGGAAGTTTGACCGGAGAGTTGACTTTTTTATATCGGAGTCGGAATTTAGTTCTGAAAATATTCATAGATCCGTTATGTCACTTATGACTTGTGTGTTAAATTTGAGGTCAATCGGAATTGATTTGATAAGTTTCGGCGCAAAATATAGAAGTTGGAAGATTTGAAAACTCATAATTCAATTCGATGCACGATTCATAATTTTGGCATTGTTTGGCATGGTTTGAAGCCTCAACTAAGTTCGTATTGTGTTTTGGGACATGTTTGTATATTTGCTTAAGGTCCCGAGCGCCTCGAGTAGATTTTGAAAGGTTAACGGAATGGATTTCGGACAAAATGAGCTGCTGGAAATGTTTCTGCTGCAGAAGCTGTGTTTGGACAGCAACTGGTGCAATTGCATATCTGACTTTGGAAGATTATATCAAAATCTATAAAGAATCTGAAAATTATTAAAACATAAAAGTTGTAGCCCTTTGATTATAATTTCTATAAAGTTATACCATTCATCATTTGGATATTTGTACAGAAAGTTATAGTCAACTGAATAAAGGCTGGTAAAGCAGTTCGCTAGAAATTCCGATGCGTGGAGCTGACTTTGGCAGCTTATATATCGAAATATATAAAGACTCTGAAAATTATCAAAACGTGAAAGTTGTAACCCTTTGATTCTAGTTTCCAGAAAGTTAAACCATTCATCATTTAGATATTTGTACAGAAAGTTATGGTCGACTAAATGAAGGCTGGTAGCAGTTTATATTTGCCCGAAAATCAGGCAAAGTCGCATTTCACACATGCGACTTGCCTAGGCAGAATACTTAAAAACGGGAGTTAGCCATTTTTACTCATTTTTGAGTTTTGAGTCTCGGATTTGGGCGATTCCAAAAGGATGTTTTACGACTTCAACATGGGTAAGTGTCCTATATTCAAAAGTGATTATATTTCATAAATCAATGGTTACATTCATCATTTATTTCAGATTTAAATGGAAGAAATCAAGATTTTTGTAAATCTTTTCAAAAACAAAAATTTTAGATTTGGAGGTCGAGTTGTTATCGAAATTTGATAAAATTGGTATGGGTGGACTCGTAATTGAATGGGTTGTCGAATTTTGTGAGTTTCGTCAGATTCCGAGATGTGGGCCCCACGGGCAATTTTTGAGTTAAATTTCAGATTTTTATGGAAAATTTGCATTTTTTATGGAATTAATTCCAATAAATTTTATTGACTAAATCAAATTATTTGTGGCAAGATTCGAGGCGTTTGGAGGCCAATTGACGAGGCAAAGTCTTAGCGGAATAAGAATTTCACGATTTGAGGTATGTAACAGTTTTAAATCAGATCCTGAGGGTATGAAACCCCAGATTTTGTGTCATGTGATTATTTTGGAGGTGACGCACATGCTAGGTGATGGGCGTGCGGGCGTGAACTGAGGGGATTGTGACTTGGTCCGTCCCGTGAAACTGTAAAGTTGAATAACTTGTTGTTAGCCTTATGCTCTCTCTATGTGTTAAAGATATTTGACTATAAATCATGCTTAGGCTATGTGATAGTACTATTGGGAATCGCAGAGGTCGCATACTTGTTGAATTATTTGCAAATTGGTGTCTTGTACTCAGTCAAGATTTTTCTTGTGTATCATATCTTGATACACTATGTTGTCTTTGTTTGGGTTGATCTTTGTGATTTCCGAGAGCCCGAGAGACTAGAGAGGTTGATGATTGAGTAAGGCCGAGGGCCTATCAGTGAGGTATGGATAATATAGCACGTGAGTTGTCCATGCAGCACGTGAGTTGCCCGTGCAAATTATAGTGCTTGGGCTGTAGGAGCCCCTCCGGAGTTTGTACACCCCAGTGAGCGCGGGTACCCATTGAGTGTGAGTGCTAATGGCTGAGAGCCAAGTGGTTGAGCTGTTGTGACGAGTTGAGAGACTGTTACCCTGAGAGGTTGTACTTGCTTTTCATTTGTTGTTACACGTAGTTGCTATCTGTCATTGTTGTGAAATTCTCTGAAAGATTGTATATCTGAATTACATGAACTTGAATTGTATAAAACTGATTTGACTTAAACTACTGGAATTACTGAAAGTGAACTTCAATTGTGTAGCTCGTCACTATCTTCAGTTCCTTATTTATTATTGTTACTTGCTGAGTTGGTTGTACTGATACTACACCATGCACTTCGTGTGCAGATCTAGGTATTCCCGGATATAGCGGGTGTTGATTCTTTCGCACGGTTGACTTTTTCGGAGATTCAGAGGTAGCTGTCGTGTTTCGCAGACCTTGCCTCTCTTTCCCTATCTTCTTATTTACTGCATTTGGTCTCAGACTATTATGGACTGTATTTCCAGACTTGTATTCATATTAGATACTCATGTACTCAGTGACACCAGGTTATGAGAATATTTGTCTCGGTATTTGCGAGATTTGTGGATTATGTTTAAATAATATATTTTCAAACTTAAAAGAAATTGTGATTTACTGAGATTGTCGGCTTGCCTAGTATCGAGATAGGCGCCATCACGACAAGTGAGATTTTGGGTCGTGACAGTAACGATATGATATTTTTCACAGACGAACAACCCGGACGTAGGAATAACTAGTAGCTACATACGGACTCTCGTCACCTCGTGTGTACGTAGTCCCCACAAATAGAAGCACACAATAATTTAGTTCACCTATGGGGTTAATTACCTCTTACAAGGTTAGAAAGGAGACTTACCTCTCTCCGTAGTTCCATAACCGGCTTTCGAGCCTTCCAAAAAACCCGAATCGATGCTCAACGCTCCAAAACTATCCATAATTATGCAAACCCATTATTATACACTCGAATACCCATTATAATCCAATTTATAGCAATTTCTAACTCCGCTCAAAAAATCGATAAAGCAACCATCGGGCCCACGTGCTCGGATTCCTAATATTTTTGAAGATAACCATTACTCATAACCTCACTAACTCAAATGTATGATTTATTTCCAATTCCATGCCCAAATTCGTGGTCAAAAATCCAAGAATACCAATTTCTAGATTTTTCTTCAAAATTCAAATTTCTACAAATTTTCATGTTTAAATCCATATATAAACCAAGTATTTAACTTGAAATAGGTGGGAATCACTTACCTTGACATAGATGATGAAAATCTCCCCTTGAAGCTCTCCAAAAATCGTCCATCCTAGTGATAAATGAGAGAGAATGAGCCAAATCCTATATTAAATCCAATCTGCCAAGACCCGTTCTTCTTCGTGTTCATGTGACCAGTGTTGTGTTCGCGAAGACCTGACCATGCACAGCATCGCGTTCAAGATTTTGCATTCACGGTAGCCAACCGCCCTCCTTCTTCGCGTTCACAGTCTAAGCTTCGCGTTGCAAAGGCTTAATGACTCAGGGTCCCGTCTCCCCTTCCTTCTTCGCGTTCGCGACCACTATGTCGCGTTCGCGTAAGCTTGACCAGACCTTGCCTCGCATTCGCCTCTACTGCTTCGTGTTCGTGAAGGCCAAATCCAGTACCCCCAAAATTTCTTCTTCGCGAATGCGGGACTTCCTTCGCGTTCACGAAGAAGGAAACCAGACACCGAAAACAACAATCCAAAATAGCTCCAATTTGGTCCGAAACCACCCTGAAATAACACGGACCTGTTCGAGGCCTCAAATCACATCAAACAGCATCAAAACTACGAATCACCCGTCAATTTATACTTAATGAATTTTGAAATTTCAAACTTCTACAATAGATGCCGAAACCTATCAAATCACATCCGATTAACCTCAAATTTTGCACACAAGTCACATTCAACATTACGGACCTACTCCAACTTCCAGAATCAGAAATCCGACCCCGATATCAAAAATTTCACTCCCGGTCAAACTTCTCAAAAACCTTCAAATTTCTAACTTTCGCCAAATGACCCCAAAATGACCTACAGACCTCCAAATCCACTTTCGGACGCGCTCCCAATACCAGATTCACCATACGGAGCTATTCCTAGGCTTGGGATCCCAAACGGACATTGATAACATTGAAATGCTCTTCAACTCAAATTTAAGAAATCCTTCTAAAAAATGTCAACTTCCATAATAGGTGCTGAAACGTTCCCGGGTCATCCATAATTCAACCCGGATATACCCCCAAGTCCAAAATCATTATGCGAACCTGTTGGAACCTTCAAATCCCAATTCTGAGGTCGTTTACTCAAAAATCCAATCTTAGTTAATTCTTCTAACTTAAAGCTTCCAAAATAAAAATTCTCTTTCCAAATCAGCTCTGAACTTCTGAAATTTCAATTCTGACCACATGTACAAGTCATAATATCTTAAGTAAAATTACTCATGGCATCAAACTATTGAACGACGTGCTAGGACTCAAAATGACCGGTCGGGTCGTTACAAGTTAGATCT